>NC_042620.1:122942722-123083512 GCF_901001135.1 Rhinatrema bivittatum
AAATGGAAAATGTCATAATGCCATGGTGAGACCGCACCTTGAATACTGTGTACCATTCTGTTCGTTGTCGTGTCTCAAAAAAGATATAATTGCAATGGAGAAGGTACAGAGAAGGGCTACCAAAATGGTAAAGGAAATGGAACAGCTCCCCTATGAGGAAAAAGACTAAAGAGGTTAGGATTTTTCAGCTTGGAGAAGAGACAGCTGAGGGGGGATATGATAGAGGTGTTTAAAATCATGATAGGTCTAGAACGGGTAGATGTGAATTGGTTATTTTCTCTTTCGGATAATAGAAAGACTAGGGGGCACTCCAAGAAGTTAGCATGTGGCACATTTAAAACTAATTGGAGAAAGTTCTTTTTCACTCAACGCACAATTAAACTCTGGAATTTGGTGCCAGAGGATGTGGTTCGTGCAGTTAGTATAGCTGTGTTTAAAAAAGGATTGGATAAGTTCTTGGAGGAGAAGTCCATTACCTGCTATTAAGTTGACTGGGAAAATAGCCACTGCTATTACTAGCAACGGTAACATGGAATAGACTTAGTTTTTGGGTACTTGCCAGGTTCTTATGGCCTGGATTGGCCACTGTTGGAAACAGGATGCTGAGCTTGATGGACCCTTGGTCTGACCCAGTAAGCAATGTTCTTAGGTCTGGGAGTCCCTAATTTAGTCTGGCATCATGCGGCTTCTCATCTCAAAGTCATTTTATATTGGCATAAAAGTCAGCCGCCTAAGATGTGGGCTACCCTGGGTCGTATGCCATTGCGGGCAACAGTATGGCAACCCAGAAAGACATGGTTCCTCCATCGGTGTCTCAGATTCATGGACTTTGGAAAATTTGGAAGTTTGTTTTTTTTTTTCAAACAAGGGACAGATTATTTTAGAATTTCGTTGTTCGCCAATATTGAATTTTCTCCTGGTCTGCCTCATTCCTTGTTTACTTATGGAAATTAAAAGGGATTCAGAAGATTGAGCATGTTTGGGGGCACAGGGTATTTAAATTTTGTGGAGCTTCAGCGGGCCTATGTCCTTCCGGCTACGGAGATGTCCTTGTATCTCCAGATCCGGCATTTTCTAAGTGGGAAAGGGATTAAACATGCTATGCCTAAGGGAGTCTCTATGTTTGAATCCTTTTGTAGAACTGCAGATCAGCAACAAAAAGGTACTGCCTAAATGTTATACCCTATTAAATAAAGACATTCCCTCTAAAACTGGACATATTAAGGTTTGGGAACAAGACTTAGGGAGGATATTATCTGAGGCGGAGTGGAGATGTATTTTTAAAATCTATTGGTCTGGGTCTCACTGCAGCTAGTTTCATTGAAAACAGCTACAAGGTACTCTTACGTTGGTACTATACCCCAGTCCAGTTGTACCGTTTCTCTTTTTGTTCCTCTGATAATTGTTGGAAGGGATGTGGGAGCATGGGGTCATTTTTTCATTTGTGGTGGGAATGGCTTTTTATTCAATCATATTGGCAAGGGATGACTACTTTGTTATAAACGCTGCTGGATTTGAAATTTACCTCGTTTCCCACTCATGCTCTATTGCAGGTCCCAATTTGTATCAAAGGAAATTGGTACAAAAGATTTTAGTAGTAGCTCGCTGCAACATTGCATGGTGCTGGAGATCTTCTTCAGTCCCATTGCTCTCGACTTTGTTTGCTCGGGTGGATCTGGTATCCAAGATTACCACTTATAAACATCATTCTTTACAAAAGTTTGATAAAACATGGTCTTTTTATGTAAAATGGCTTGAAACAAACACTTCAATGGGAGGTGCCAGGGTTTGATGGTAGCTTGTTCTCATCTTTCTCTGGAGTTGGGGAGCATTGTGTATTCTTATTCTCCGGCTTTGGAGAAATCTTTGACCATGGATACTGATCATTTTATATTTTATGTTCTATATAATGTTTCTGATCTATCCCCTCATTTATCAAAATGCACTAAGGCATTTTCACATGTGTTAAAGGCTTATCGCATGCAAAAAGCGCGGTTAACACATGCAATAGCACCATATCGTATGTGTGATGCAATTCCGAAAAAGAGGAGGAGTTAGGGGCAGGAGTGGACTGGGTTTACTGTTTTGCGAAGCCCTATGGCCAATTTTTGCTACAACTTTTTCAGGAGCGGTAAGCCATGCGATAGCTTGCATTACAGCTGTATCACCTGTTGTGATGTTTTTTGCAGATGCTGGTTTTGGTAGTTTGACACTCCCAGAGTGTCCACCTGCGAGGGGGAGAGAAGGAGAGAGACTAGTCATAATGCCATCACCCTAGATAGGCATTTATATCTCTATGGAAGGCCAACCTAGTAACCCGAGATGAGATTTAAGTATTAGTGTAGGGGTTAGGGGCCACTTTGACATTCAATGTGAGATGTACGAACAGAACAGTGCTCTCTTTTGAACATTTGATGACCCTAAGAGTGAGGAAACTCACCCAAAGATGAGATTTGTGCAATGTTCTCTCAACCTAGCTTGATGGACTCTCTCTACCTGGGTAACATCAAGCTAGGGTGAGAGAACCTTGCACAAATCTCATCTTGGAGTGAGTTTCCTCACTCCGAAGGTCATCAAATGTTCAAAAGAGAGCACTGTTCTGTTCGTACATCTCACATTAAATGTCAAATTGGCCCCTAAACCCTACACTAATACCTAAACCTCACCTCGACCTTACTAGGTGGGCCTCCCATAGAGATATAAATACCTATCTAGGGTCAGGGCATTATGACTAGGTGCTCTCTCTCTCCCTTCCCCCCCCCCAGTGGTTGTATGTAGGAAATACCACATTCTGGCACTTATCTCAAAGTTATCGCAATTTGTGGTAACAGCTCTTCACATAGGTATTAGTGCAAATTGCAATAAACTCCCTATTACCATAAAACATGCCCCTTTTCCCATTGCATACGATATTTACCACATTTTGATAAATCCAGGCCTCAGTTTGCAAGAGTCAGGGAGGGGTTGGGAATTTTTGTATTTTATAATATGCTAAAGACAGTGTAGGCTTAAAAATGCAATCTTTGTATTATACTCTTGATTTGGTACACAGGTTATACTTGTGTGAAGTTTTGTGCGTGAAGATAGATCACACCAGTTGTGTTGTATTTTGTCTAATAAATTGTAAATAAAAAAAAAATGGGGAGAAAAACTAAGATTCATTCCAATTTTATTTTGTAGATTGATTTTGCAAACGAAATAAAACAAGGAAAAAGATAGAAATTCAGAGACTTACAAACCTTATCCTCTTGTATTTAATTTCTCACCAAATTTTCTATTAGTTAGATGGACAGAAACAAATTCAAACTTTTTCTATATTTGAACTTCTCCAGGAAACTGCAGATTGAAATTCCTTCCAGTGCACCATCAGTTGATGGGGCACCGGTGACACCCTATGGATGGGAGAATATTTTTGGTGTGTCTAAATTACACAAGCTACTTGCCTTCAATGCAACCATCTTTACATTTTTGCTATTGGTCATCCACAGACACTTTAGACCAGGGATGGCGAACTCCAGTCCTCGAGTGCCACAAACAGGCCAAGTTTTCAGGATATCTACAATGAATATGCATGAGAAAGATTTGTGTGCACTGCCTGCATTGTATGCAAATCTCTCATGAATATTCATTGTGGATATCCTGAAAACCTGGCCTATTTGAGGCATTCGAGGTCTGAAATTCGCCATCCATACCTTAGACTAAAAGTCTCTCTCCTCTGAAACACAGTATGTGTGTGTGTGTGTGTGTGTGGGGGGGGGGGTTTGTTTTTTTTAAGAGGGGAGTGGGGGCAGGTTCTCAAACCTTAATAAAGCACATATACATCACAAATATCTCAATAACCATCGCTAGTACAAGAGGACAAACTGCTTCTACTCACCTAATGCTGGAATCTCCTTTTAAAATGTTCAAAGCAGCTTCTGCAGCTTTATGTTTTGCAATCTTCTTACTTTTACCGTCACCTATAGCAATATAAATTTAGACAGAAATGAACATCAGTATAACTGATTATTATTAAATAAAGTGGGGATACATAATCAAATATGTATAAGGAAGAATTGGAGCCTTATTCAGAGCTTCTTCTGCACTTGCTCCTGTACGTCCCATCACACACATGGTATTCTCGTAGTAGTCCTATATACTCTGGATCATTTTCTGCCAGCTTGGGCAAGGATAATTATACTTGCTCCATGCCCCTATGATCATTAAATATTTCAACAGCAATATACCCAGTGGGGTTATTTATTTTCAATTTATTCTGTAACCTGCTTAGACATCAATACTGGTCTTAAGATGCATATATTTTCAATAATATTTGCACAAGTTTATCTGTGATTTTCAAATCTGTAGTCTTATCATTTAAACAGAGATTTGAACAAATCGCATGCAAGTGTATATCACTTTAAAAACTTTCTAACACTACTTAGTCTCACAAGCAATGTGAAACGAGATATGTTAGAAAAAGAGCTGCATGAATTTTATTCGTCAGCACTCTGGACCATGGAATGCAGAACTTCCCAGGGCTGTATACTATTTTCAGTCCCTTTCGACAGTTACTTTAAACCTCTTGCACACCTAATCAGAACCTTTGATATAAAGGCATATATTTATGTGGACCTTATCCGGCTAGTACTTCCAATGTAACCAGACCCACAAAAAGCTATAAAAAATAAAATAAAATAAAACTAATACACATCTTACATCCACACAAGAATGGACTAAAACTGCATCTAAACCCATACAAGACTGAAGTTTTATTGATACAAAATATGGGAAATTCTCATTACTCTGCCAATGAGAAAAGAAATTAAATGAGTAGACAGGACGTCAATCCTTCTCGGGAACTTGCTCCCAGAAGAACTCTGCCAAATAGACTACTCCCATTTCAAGGATGCATGTCAAAGCTTAACTCTTCCACTAGACTTTTAATGCTAAACCTTCCCCTTTGTCGAAGCATGCATTAAAAAATTAACAAGTTGCCAGTGTACTGTTTGAGTGCAGGATATGTTGCTAAAACAGAAAGAGGATGCATGGGGGGGGGGAAGGGAGCAGTGTCGACAGCACAGCCAGGAAGAGAATTGGTTGGGGGGAGGGGGGGGGGGGGAAATCACATTAACCTGCATGGCCAGGAAGAGGATTGAGGAAGAAGCAGCATTAGTCCATGCAGCCAGGAACAGAATTGGGAGGGTGGGGGTAGGGGGGGGAACAACATTGGCCTGCAAAGCCAGTGAAAAACAGGGAGGGAGGGAGGCAGGACCAGTGGAAGGGGATTAGGCACACTGGGCACATTCTGCCTTGTACCTCCCCCCCCCCCTCAGTCGCAGCCCCGACTCCTACCTCTCCTGAGCGGCGATGCCGCCCAATGGTTGGCGCTCTAGGCCCAGGCCTAGCTTGCCTAGTGCTTCCACCTTGGTGTTAGAGTGATTTTGTAAAGGATTTTCCTATAAAGCTATTACTGCACTGTGAATTTACACTTATTAAATCTGTAGAATTATTGAAAATTGCCAAGATGCCAAAATATGCTGAAATGCTAAGACACAGACCAAAAGTTAAAAAATAAATAAATAATGTTAAGCTTGGTATTAAGTTCATCAATGTCTTTTGGGCTCAATATAGGAAACACCTTTACAAAAGCACTGTAACACCAGGTATTCTGCTAGCATGTAGTTTCTATATAGGGATCTACAGCAGCTTGGCTTATTCTGTTGTCTTAATAGGAGGTTTATTAGTGTTTTAAGACCTAGAGTAATATTTACAGTGCTGCCTTTTCATAGGTAGGTTTATTGATGCTCGATTGCTGGCAGTGCTGTTTTAGAATGGGAGGTTTACTACATGGTAATTGTAATTCAGTTTACTCATGGCTTTCTGGTTGGCAGCAAAGCAGTGCATGTAAATATAGTGTACATATTATGATATTTTTACCTCAGAAAATTATACTTTAATGTCCTTTTTCATGTCAAATCTGTTATTATAAATGCATAATTTTTCATTGGGTGTGGGGCACAAAGCTGTAAGCTTCATCTAGAGTGCCTAATATCCTTGCACTGGCCCTGGGCAGTCTATATTTGATTTAGGGTGCCATTCTAAAAAAAAAAAAAAAATAAAAAATGAGGAAGCAAAAACTTTAATGATGCCATTATGTTGACTACTGCCTGTTACAGTATATGCACTATTTACTAGGCAATAGTTCATTTTATGTTTTTTTTATGCTTTATTTATGAAAATTGCAATAAACAATAAATCGATACAACCAATCCTTCATTTTCAATTCTTCTTTCGATATCATTTTATGTTTAAAGTATGTGCTGTTAAAATGAATGCATGTTTTTATATAGGTATGCTTCCTTCCTTTTGATGCTGTGGTTTTTCTCTTAATCTCAAGAGAGAGAGAGAGAACATGATCTACAGTATTCCGCTCGTTGAGTTATCAATACACAAATTTATATAAAACTAATAGTTTCATTATCAGCCAATAGTAGACTTGAGCCACTCAGTATATTAACAGAACAGACCTGTGCAGATGACATCACCCATGACCACTTTAAAGGTGAAACTAGGAATGTGTGCTTGCCCCTCAGCTTTCTCAAAGTTGTAGACAGGAATGTTACCAGTCTTCATTCCATACTCATGCAGTAACTGTATCGGAGTTTTGCATGGATTAGCGACAATCATTTCCTCCAAGCTATGTAAAGCAAATACAATAAGATCAGAAGAAAGTTTTGAATTCCATGTTTTTACTCTTTACAGCAAACACTGAATGTAGACATGAGGCAAACTTTAGCAATATTTAAACAAACTACAATTGTTCTGTGTAAAAGCATGTTTGCTTACTATAAACGGTGTTTTCTGTAGATAGCAGGATGAATTAGCCATTACATGTGGGTGATATCATTTGGTGAAACCAAATGGACTCGTCTCTCCAAGTTATAGAGCTTTAAGCTCTACTGAACATGTGCAGGAGTTTCCCCGCAGCAGTTGCCTCTCTTCAGTAAGTAACAGAGCTAATGCAACTGTATAGTCAACTCTTCAGGGAAGTAGGCGGATATTCCATGGCTATTCCATCCTGCTATCCAAGGAAAATACAGTTTATAATAAGCAAACATGCTTTTTCGGTCATTAAGCAGGCTGAATTAGCTGTTGCTTGTGGGGAGTACCAAACTGAAGGTCGCAGCAAAGCAATTACTGACAGGCTGATGCAGTACAGTGCGCTCCGCCGGCGCGCACTGTTAACCTGCAGTTGGACGCGCGTTTGACGTGCTAGCTTTACCCCTTATTCAGTAAAGGGTAATAGCACATTGAAAACGCGCGTCCAACCCCCCTCCCCCTGGAAACTAATAGCGCCCGCAACATGCAAATGCATGTTGCGGGCGCTATTAGTTATTCCTGCGCGATTCAGAAAGTAAAATGTGCAGCCAAGCTGCACATTTTACTTTCAGAAATTAGTGCCTACCCAAAGGTAGGTGTTAATTTCTCTTGGCACCGGGAAAGTGTACAGAAAAGCAGTAAAAACTGCTTTTCTGTACACCCTCCGACTTAATATGATGGCGATATTGAGTCTGAGGTCCCAAAAGTAAAAAATAATTAAAAATACAAAAATTTAAAATCCGCCCGCGGCTTGAAAACCGGATGTTCAGTTTTGCCGGCATCTGGTTTCCGGCTGTCAGTGGGTCCGAGAACAGATGCCGGCAAAATTAAGCGTCGGCTGTCAAACCCGCTGACAGCCGCCGCTCCTGTCAAAAAGGAGGCGCTAGGGATGCACTAGTGTCCCTAGCACCTCCTTTTACCGCGGGCCTTAATTAGCATATTTTTTTTTCTCTTCTTTTTTCTCTCTTTTTTTTCTCTTTTTTTTTTTATTTATATTTTATTGAGTTATAACATTTTGATTACAAATGCAATAAATCAAGAATTAACAAAAAATTTTAAGTAATTCAAATTTCACAAACATAACATATTTCCTAGCCCACGTCTAGGGGTACAGGAGGGGTTCCTAAACTGATGCTTGTCTTTATTGTTTAAAAGTCTGGAAAGACCATCTATGACCATATGGTTTCTTGTAGGCATAGTAAGGATGCTATTGGGGCAAGCAATTAAGGTTGAATTGCTACACTTTGTATGACACAACAGCTATACTTAGCGGCCCATGACTGCAGGGTTCTAGAAGGTGCATGGCCCTCGGCTAAGGACTGTTAAGACAAAGACTGGGCTGAGTGAATTAGGAGGGAATATAAAATAGTGGAAAAATCCCTGGATAGTTGCAAATGAAGATCCATAGTTCAAACTGAAAGCCCAAAGGAGGAAGTGGAAACTGCTGACACCAGCTTACCCTCACAAAAGAAATAATGATTAAAACAGTGCACTTTAATTTTTACTTTTAAAACATTCAGCATTGAATTGACAGCAAGCAGAGTCTGTATATCAGCAATAGTCTTCCTTGGTAGCAAGCTCTAAATGGATGCTCAAAAATCACCAACATGCACCAAGTAGCAAAGCTGTTTTCTGTAGATAGCAGGATGAATTAGTCATTATATATAGGTGACATCATCATGTGGCATCAAACAGACTTGTCTTTCCAAGCTGTAAAACTTTGAACTCTGAGCATATACAGGAGTTCCCACGCAGGGGCTGCCTCGTGAACCTCCTCAGTAACAAAGCTAAATTTAGCTGTGTAGTCAACTCTCTAGGGAGGTGGTCAGGTATTCCATGGTTAATTCATCCTGTTTACAGTAAACAAGCATGCTTCTTCCGTTGTAATGGCTAATTCATCCTGCTTATCATGTGGAAAGTCCAAAGCTGAGGGCTGTAGTGGAGCGATTACTGAATAAGCAATACGGATTCCGCCATGGAGAGCGGACTTCATCAAGAACAGATTTCACAAAACTGCTTACCCAAAACTACTGTAAAACCCTTGAAATTGTATCAAGACAGTAATGGGACATGAATGAGTGAACAGATGATCATGTCATAGCTTTGCAGATATCTTTGATGGGTACTTCTGAGATGAGCAGAGGAAACCATGGCTCATACTTGATGAGCTTTGACAGTGTCTGTAAGTCCTACTAGGCCACAGCAGTGAAGGATAACTGTTATCCAGTTGGATAAAGTTAGTTTGATAACTGTTATATCAAGGCTATTAGGCTCCTATGAAATGAAAAGCTGGTTAGATTGACAAGTACGTCATTTATAATATGCCAAGGACCTTTTGCAGTCCAGAATATGGAAGGATTTTTCTCCCTCATGCGATCTTGGGAAGAAGTTATGTAGGGCATGGAACGTTGAGCAGGGTTGAACCTATTGAAAACAGAACAGCCTTTACCGCCAAATTAAGATAAGTACAGATTAGTACTATCCTGCTCTTTATGAGATCAAGATCGAGAGAGAATTGTGATTAACTGAGAAAAATTAATATTTTAAGTTTACAGAATGAAACAAATGTTATATGCATTCAAAAACTAAAAATAGCAAAATGTGGGAATATTCAAGGAAAGAAAAAAAGAATACATACACACACCAAAAACGGTATAGTACATTTTCAGCAGTAATCAAAAAAGCAAGGCTACTACTGCTGGCTAATTTACCTGACAATAGTATTTACTGACGTACTTTAAAATTATGTTCTTATTTGTTATTTAAGAAATTATGTAGTACACCATTTTGATTGATAGGAAAGCTGAGACTATCCGATGGAAACTATCTGTGAGTACGAAGAACCGCCCTGTTTGTGAAAGAGCTGCAGATATGGAGGGTAGTGGATGGGAGCCTGGAGTTTACTTTAAAGGAGATGACCAAAAAGAGGTTTCATTGAGATCCCACATAATGGGTGGTTTCGATATCAGGGGTTTAATGTGCCAGAGTCCCTTCATAAAAATGAGACAAGCATTAGTTTGTTGTCCAACAAAGTGTGGTAAGCCATGATGGCACTCAGATGTGTTCTCACTGAGGCAGTGGCGAGGCCTGAATTTGATAAGTGAAGAAAGTATTGCAAAAGTTGCAGAGGCTCTCATAAGAAGGCATCAGAATCATACTATTGGTACCAGATGGAAAATCTTTTCTATTTGAAGGTGTAGTTTTTCTTGGTTGAAGGATTTCTAGAGGATATGATGGTCTTTGATGGCAGATAGTAAATGAAGACTGACAATCATTGAGCATTCAGCATCCATGCCACGAGATTGGGATGAAAGCACATTCCATCTAGAGTTAAAGCAAGATTTGATCCCAGAGGTATGGGAGGACTGCTGGAAAATTTGAGATATGCATAACTGGCTCATGCTGGTGCTATAAGGATTAGGTAGGCTCAATCTCAAAGAACTTTCTGTATTGTCTTGGCAATGAATGGTATTGGTAGAAAAGCATACATGAGGCTTTGGCCCCAATTGAAAAGGAAAGAGTATTGTGCTATCCAAAGATCGCTTGGAAAATTGGAGCAAAATTGATTTAGTTTTATGTTCTGCTGTGATGCAAACAGGTCCACTGTAAGTAGATCCTGAAGTTGAACAGTTTGTTTGCTATTGACTGATGAAGAGGCTGAAACACTCTGCTCAGATGATCTGCTAGAATGTTGGGAACATTTGGCAGGTATGTTGCTTGCAGTGTTGCCTGATGTCATTCTGCCCAGGTCCAGATCTTCAGCACTTCCTGACAAAGAAGGCATGATTCTATTCTTCCCTGCTTGTTGACAAAATATGGCAACTTCATTATCTATCTGAATCAGGATGCTTTTTTGTGGAGTAAATTCATAAATATGATGCGAGCATGCCATATCACTCGTAGCAGAATACTTATCTGGAAGAGAGACTCCTGCAAAGACCAGAGGCCTTGGGTACAGAAAAGTCCCATATGGTCTCCCCAACCTCTGGCTGAGACATCTGCTGTGAGGACAGGCTGATAAGATACAAATGGAGAGGAGCACCAACCTGGAATGCATGCAGATGCAACCACCAATCCAGTTCCCTTGCATTGGTGTTGTGATTTGTACTATTGAAGATAACATTTGAGTGAGTTGATCCCATCAAGATTGCAGACTCCACTCGAGAAAATGTATGTGATAACGAGTTAGTGGAACTACGTGGATAGCTGCCGCCATATGACCAAGCAGTATGAGCAGCCTTCTGGCAGAAGTCCTCAGATTGGCAAGCTGTACTTAAATGAGTGAGATCATGGTCAATCTCAGATTGCTGAGCAGGAATGCCTTCTGAAGTAAGGAGTCTATGCAGGCTCCTATGAACTGAAGATCCTGTGTGGATTCCAGGTTTTACTAAAATTTGATAAGAAACCCTAAGCTCTGAAGATGATGCATGGCCACGTCCAGAGGATGGCCTCTCGAGAATTTGCTGTGATCAGCCAGTCATCTAGGTATGAGAAAACATGAATGTCTTGGCAACAGAGGTGTGCTGCTACTACTGTAAGGCATTTGGTAAAGACTCTGGGGCAGAGGAGAGGCCAAACGGAAGGACTTTGTATTGGTTGTGGGGCAAATAGATTTGGAACTGTAAGTAATGTCAATGTCGATTAGAAAGAGAAATTACTACTTACCTGATAATTTTGTTTTCCTTAGTGTAGACAGATGGACTCAGGACCAGTGGGTTATGCACCTCTGCCAGCAGATGGGAGATGGAGCAAGCTGACATCACTGTATATATACTCCTGCAGCAACATCAGCCCACCAGTATTCTCTTCAAAAGCAACTGTGAACAGACTAGCAAATCCATTACTGTACTCAACCAATAGGAAACACTGAACTCAGGTAATGAATGTATGTACCTCAATCTAGGGACTGGATAAACATTTACCAGTAAACCCCTGTAACATGTAGCACCACAGGAGGACCATTAAATCAACCATGTGGCAACCAAGGGCAGGAAGCTGAGTCCATGTGTCTACACTAAGGAAAACAAAATTTATCAGGTAAGTAGTAATTTCTCCTTTCCTAGCGTATAGACAGACAGATGGACCCAGGACCAGTGGGATGTACCCAAGTTACTCCCGACTAGGGTGGGAGACTGCCCGCGGTCCAGTCAACACCCTATGTGCAAAGGCTGCTTCCTCCCAGGCCTGCATATCCAGATGATAATACCTGGTAAAAATGTGTAAGGAGGACCATGTTGCAGCTCAGCAAACATTGACGGGAGACAACAATTTTACCACAGCCAGACTTGTATGAGAACATCGATATCCAAGGTCTTCAAATCTCTCCTGCGACTGAAGAACCTTTGCATTGTGAGAAGTCACCAATAGGTCTAGGAATGGAAGGCCCCAGTGATCCACTATCAGCTGAAACACCTCATCCGACAACATCCATTCTCCCAGGTCCAGACTCTTCCAGCTGAGAAAGTCTGCTCTTTATGTTGTCTTTTCTTGCAATGTGAGAGGCCGAGATCACCTGGATATGCCCTTCCGCCCATTCCATAAGTTGGTCTATTTCTAGCAACACTTGCTAGCTCTTGGTTCCTCCCTGCCGATTGATGTAAGCCACTGTTGTTGCGTTGTCTGACATTATTCGGCCCACTTGACCCTGCAGTCTGTCACTGAACTGCAAGCACACCAAACAGAACACCCTGGCTTCCAGGCGATAGAAGTTCCAGAGAGAGTTCTGTGTTCCAGCACCCTTGCACCATTAGTTCCTGACAGAGCACTCCCCAATCATGGAGACTCGCATCTGTTGTGAGTATCAACCAGTCCGTCGATGTCAGGGAAGCTCTCTCTCTCTCAGATGAACCTCCTGCAACCACCACTGCAGGTGAGAGCAATTTCCATCAGCAAGTGGAGCCAAACTGAATAGTCCTGCAAATGTGGGTTCCAACTAGACAGCAGGGAGCGTAGAAGAGGACGCATATGCGCTCTTGCCCACAGCACAGCTTCCAGGGCTGCCACCAGAGTACCTGAAGATAGGACAACACTGTCAGGAGTATAGTGTTCACCAAAAGACGCACCTGCAACAGCAACTTCTGAATTCGAGCTTCTGGCAGGAAAATTTTGCCCTGCTTCGTGTGGAACCAAACACCCAGGTAATGTAAAGACTGAGAAGGCTGAAGACTGCTTTTGGCTAGGTTCACAACCCAACTAAACTCCTGCAACAAAGATATCACCTTGCAGGTCACCAGACAGCTCTCTTCCAGAGACTTGGTTTAAATCAGCTAGTCATCCACATATGGGTGTACTAGGATTCTATCCTCTCAACTCTGCTGCCACCACCATAACCTTGGAAAATGTTCTGGGAGTGGTGGCTAGACCAAAAGGCATCACCTGAAACTAATATGATGCCCCAGCACCACGAAACAGGAAATAAAAAAACCATTGGTGCTCCAATTGGATGGGAATATGGAGGTAGGCCTCGGACAGATACAAAAAGGTCAGATATTTCCCTGACTACACGGCCATTATCACAGGGTGCAAGGTTAAGAACATAAGATATGCCATACTGGGTCAGACCAAGTGTCCATCAAGCCCAGTATCCTGTTTCCAACAGTGGCAAATCCAAGTCACAAGTACCTGGCAAATACCCAAACTTTAAATAAATCTCAAGCTACTATTGCTTATTAATTAATTGAAGTTTATGAATTTTTCCTCTAGGAACTTATCCAAGCCTTTTTTAAACCCAGATACACTAACTGCCCTAACCACTGGTTTCCATGCGAAAATGAGTCACCCGCAAATGATGGTTGACACCTTTGAGATCCAGATTCCACTGCCTGTTTCTTTTGCGGGGAGTGGCAAGGAACACCATGAACACGTCTCGAGGATCCACCACCCGAGCCCACATCTCTCTTAGATTGTCTGGGACGAAAGGACTGAGACGTGCTGAAAGGCAGAGTCCTCTGAAAAGTCAACCCTCTGTAGGGACAAAACAGCATGGAACCCCCACTTACTGGCCAGTTTCTCCAATTCGTTCCCAAACAAGAGTGAACCTTTAAAGGGCAACTTTTAAGATTACCTTTGGAGGCCACGTTGGCTGACCAATTACGTGGTGGATTGCCTCCATATGGAATGAATATGTAGTGGAGCATGCCCAAATGAAGATAGCTTCAATCATTAAAGCTCTGGTGGTCTTAGAGGTGTGAGGGATGTGGTGGAGTGCTCCCATATGAAATTAATACGTGGTAGAGCATGCTGAGATAAAGATAGCTTTAACTTTAATAGGTTTGGTGGTTTTAGATGTGTGGTATTTTAGTGGGTGGGGAGTGTGTGTGATATGAATGTATGAGTGTTTGGAGAGGATTTTTAAGTTAGTGCTGCTATGGTGGAGTGGTAATGCTGCTAGTTTATTGGTGCTATGGTGGGGTGATAATGTCCATGAGGTTGCACATGTTTTTGTATTAATAATGTTATTATGGAAACACCTGTGAATTCAATGTGTATGTATTTCTATTAATACATGTTTGAAATATATTGATAAATGTGTTCTGGAAAATGATGTTTATTGATTAACTGATGTATTAAAAGATTTATAGATTCATACTATTGGATCTCCTATGTATGTGTGTATTGACCAATTACGCAGCCATAATTGACATCTGGCCGCTATTACCGAAGCAACTCCCCTAGCCAAGGTACGGACCAAATTGCAGCCCACATCTGCTAAAAAGGTGGCAGCGGGTTCTATAACTGCTCTGGAGTTCTTCCCAGAATTATCAACCTCCTGAAAGAAAAGCAAATAAGAGCGAGTCACCAGGGCACAACAGGAAGGTATCTGCAATGTCACTGCCACTGTTTCAAATGTTTGTTTGAGAATGGTCTCAATTCTCCTTTCATGCCATCCTTCAAGGCCGCTCCTTCCACCACGGGAATAGTCATCCACTTACAGATTGTACAGACGAGAGCATCCACTTGTAGAAAACACAAATGCTCAAAGGTCAAGGCAGGAACGCATACAGCAGGGCTCTATGTGGCCACTCCTGAATGAGAGCTTCTATGCCTATCACTTTTGGGTCCCACCTGTGTGTGAAGAAGCATGGAACTTTCGCAATGCTGAAGTTCACCAATAGGTCTAAATCCAGTAGGCCCCAGCGGTCCACCAGGAGCTGAAAGGTCTCATCCACCAGCTCCTACTCTCCTGGGTCCAAGCTTCTCCTGCTGAGGAAACTGGCTCAGATATTGTCCTTTCTGGCAATGTGAGAGGTAGATATGCTTAAAAGATGCTGCTCCACCTGTACCATGAGCACATCTATCTCTTCCAACACCTGTTAACTCTAGGCTCCACCCTGATGATTGATGTAAGCCACCGTTGTTGTACTGTTGGACATTATCCTGACCACCAGAGCCTCTAGCCGCTCAGCAAACCACAGGCATTGAGAAGTATGCCTGAACAGAAAACCAACATGGAGAAAGAAAACCCCCAGAATCCTCGGGTTTTTCTTAGCCTGCTTTGGCTGAATGAACTCTAAGTGACTTTCTGAGCATGACTTGCAGAATTTCCCTGGATATCTATAAAGGCAGGCATGCTGGCACCAGAAAGGTGAGGCCTATTCATTGGGTCACAAAGAAGAAACCAACGGCAGGAGCTGCAGGCACTATTCTCAGGTGTTTTTATCAACAGTCACAGATGTGTTAATTATCTTGACCAGTAAGATTTTAACAGAACAAAGGATTTTCTCGAGAGTGAGGGCAAATGGGTCACGCCTGGGAAAACTAATCAGGGGTAGCTAGGGGGTGATCTTATCATGCAGTTGACATGACAACCTATGTAAATGATTCTTTGGGCAGTCACGCAAGTCTAGAAGCTTCCACAATATTGAATGTTATCTATAAAAGAAGGATCACTTCCTGGATACTAGGAGATGCTGGTGGACAGGTTGTCAGAGGCATAGCATCAGCATCTCCTGAGAATACTTATATTGTTCAATAAAAAATTATGTTTTTCTTGTCTCCCTGGTCATAAGCATCATAAAAAAATGGCATGGCGCTTAACAGCATGCCAACCGAACCACTCATACCTCCAATCTGATGATATTCTGCCACTCCACTGCATTCCAGTGTCCTTGCACCACCAACTCCTGACAGTGAACCCTCCAGTCCCAGAGGCTCGCATCTGTCGTGAATACCAACCAATCCGGCATCATCAGCGAAATTCCCTTCCTGAGATGGTCCGCGTGTAACCACCAGTCCTACTGGGATTTTACCTCTAACAGAATAAGCAGTCTCACCACATAGTTTTGCGACTGCAGACTCCATTGGGAGAGCAGATCTTGCTGAAGAGGGCACATATGTGCCCTCACCCAGGGAACTACTTCCAATGTGGTAGCCATCAACCCCAGGACCTGTAGATAAGACCACACGGTTGGTTGAACAGAGTTCTGCAGGGATCAGACTCGCAGCATCAAATGAGTGGATCTGAGATTCCAGCAGAAATACTCTGCCCTGCTTCATATCGAATCAAACCCAGAAATACTCTAGGGTCCGAGATGGCTGCAAACTGCTCATTCAAATCCCTAAAGGCTTGAGGCTGGAAATGAAGAAAAGTGGTGACCTATGTTAGAACATAAGAAATTGCCATATTGGGTCAGACCAAGGGTCCATCAAGCCCTCCTGTTTCCAATAGTGGCCAATCCAGGCTACAAGTACCTGGCAAATACCCAAACACTAAGTAGATCCCATGCTACTGATGCCAGTATTAGCAGAAGCCATTCCCCAAGTCAACTTGATTAATAGCAGTTAATGGGCTTCTCCTCCAAAAACTTATCCAAACTTTTTTTCAACCCAGCTACACTAACTGCACTAACCACATGCTCTGGCAACAAATTCCAGAGCTTAATTGTGCGTTCAGTGAAAAATAATTTTCTGATTAGTCTTAAATGTGCTACTTGCTAACTTCATGGAGTGCCCCTTATTCCTTCTATTATCCGAAAGTGTGAATAACTGATTCATATCTACTTGTTCAGGACATTTCATGATTTTAAAAGACTTCTATCATATCCCCCCCCTTAGCCGCCTCTTCTCCAAGCTGAATAGCCCTAGCCTCTTTAGCCTTTCCTCATAGCGGAGCTGTTGCATCCCCTTTATTATTTTAGTTGCCCCTTTCTGTAACTTCTCCAGTACAATTGTATATTTGAGATGCGGCGACCAGAATTGTATACAGTACTCAAGGTGCTGTCTCAGCATGGAATGACACAGAGGCATTATATTTTCCGTTTTATTCACCATTCCCTTCCTAATAATTCCTAACATGGTTTGCTTTTTTTTTTTTTGACTGCTGCAATGCTATGATGCCTAGATCTTTTTCCTGGGTGGTAGCTCCTAATATGGAACCTAACATTGTGTAACTACAGCACGGGTTATTTTTCCTTATATGCAACACCTTGCACTTGTCCACATTAAACTTCATCTGCCATTTGAATGCCCAATCTTCCAGTCTCAAAAGGTCCTCCTGCAATTTATCACACTCTGCATGAAATTTAACTATTCTGAATAAATTTTGTATCATCTACAAATTTGATTACCTCACTCATCATATTCCTTTCCAAATCATTTATAAATATATTGAAAAGCACTGGTCCAAGTACAGATCAGAGGCACTCCACTGTTTACCCTTTTCCATTGAGAAAATTGACTGTTTCCTCTCTTTTAACCACAAAAAAAATCATGGCCTCCTATCCAGCGGCGGATTCCTGAGGAAGACCCGGCCCGGGGATTCGCTGCCCAGGCCGGCCCAGGACACATCACGTGGTCTGCTGAGTGCGGCTCTGTCACAGCCGCGCACGGCAGACCACGAGACTGGAGCAACCAACCCGGCCTACCGGGGAATGCCCGATCCTCCGATAGGCCAATCCGCCCTTGCTCCTATCCCATGACTTTTTAGTTCTTAGAAGCCTCTCATGAGGGACTTTGTCAAATGCCTTCTGAAAATACAAATACACTACATCTACTGGTTCACCTTTGTTCACATTTATTAACCCCTTCAAAAAAATGAAGATTTGTGAGGCAAGACTTCCCTTGGATAAATCCATGCCGTGTTCCATTAAACCATGTCTTTCTCTATGCTCTGTGATTTTGATCTTTAGAATAGTTTCCACTATTTTTCCCAGCACTGAAGTCAGGCTCACTGGTCTATAGTTTCCCAGATTGCCCCTGGAGCTCTTTTTAAAATATTGGGGTTACATTGGCCACTCTCCAGTCTTCAGATACAATGGATGATTTTAATGATAGGTTACAAATTTTAACTAATAGATCTAAAATTTCATTTTTTAGTTCCTTGAGAACCCTGAGGTGCATACCATCCGGTCCATGTGATTTGCTATTTTTTAGTTTGGCAATCTGGCCGTTCTACATCTTCCAGATTCACAGTGATTTGGTTCAGTTCATCTGACTCATCATCCTTGAAAACCATCTTCGGAACTGATATCTCCCCAACATCCTCATTAATAAACACAGAAGTGAAGAATTAATTTAGTCTTTCTGTAATAGCCTTATCTTCCCTAAGAGCCCCTTTGACCCCTCGGTCATCTAATGGTCCAATCAACACCCTCACATTCTTCTTGCTTCAGATATATTTTTAAAAGTTTTTATTATGAATTTAACTTTAGGTGTAACATTTCTGCATGAGGAATAACCTGCACAGCACTGTTAGCTATTACTCTTAATAGAATGCACAGAGTAACTTGCACAGAGTCACCCTCTTAAAGGAACATATGGGAGTGACCTGCATGGCGCAGCAGTTACTACTATTAACAGAACATATGGGAATAACCTGAACAATGAAGCAGTTACTACCATAAGCCACTTGGCTGGACACACTGGATTGACCAGTTGGTCTTTATCTGCCATCTTTGCTATGTTACTGAGACCTTTACAGAGCTGAAAAGCAAAAAGGTTTTCTGTGTGTGCTGCTCAGTATTTCAACAGTATACATAATAAACAGCAGCAGCTACCTTGTATCAGTTAAACTTGCCTGTTAAATTGTTGTTTCAGCAGCTCTCCAGCAATTCATGCAGGTCAATATTATTTGTGATATCAAAATCAGTTTTTTAACCAATTAAAATCCAATTAAATGATAAATGTATGATACTCCTAGCATACCTACTTCCAGAAATTCTGAGATTTCTGAGCAGTTTTGTTTTACTTTCATACATTTACAATTAGAAAGTTGTAACAATATACACACACACATACATCACCAAAAACAAGTTATATATTACACAAAGTTTTACCTGGAATTAGACTACTTTCTGGTCCACACACACATATTCCAAAAAACACACCTCTATCCTCATGTCCCCACATGCCCTGAAATTTTGATGCAATATGTCACCAAACACAAATGTTAGTAGGAAAACATTCACTCGGGTCTTGTAAGCCTTCTTTTCTAAGAATTAATAGAACACTTAAACAATGAATTTCCTCTCACTTATAAGTCCTCAAGGAGAAAAGAGATTTCAAAATTAAGTAACATTTTTCTTTATGCATTCAAAACAAAACCAGGACGCTAGAAGAATATTTCAATATGCCTTCTCTCAAACGTTACAAACAAAAAAAAAACACAAACCCACACACACAAAGGCATTACCTCACATACAGTCTGATGTCTTTGCATTATATCAGGAGAGTTTATTCAGAAAAGGAGCTTACAGAATTGGAAATAAGAATCCACTAGTAAAGTACTTAAATCATACAGTATGTTTACTTATTGTAAGAACTTAAAATACAAAGAACTTTGTATTGAATTTTTAAAATGCTACAAGTACATAACATAGTAACCGTTAGGGCTCGGACCCGTACCTCGGTCCTGCCACCCGCTTCCTGGCACAATGTGGCCCATCGTCGGCGTGGCCGCACTTCTCCCCTCACGTTGGCGTTCCTCCCGACAGTCTAATTTCCTGGGCTAGCACGGGGGCTATTTAGTTTGGCAGCCCAGCACAGGCCCTTGCCTCGGCTACAGGCTTGCGTGTGCTGGTGCTGCTTCTCTGTGATTCCCCCTTATTCTGGGGAAGACCCGGACTTGCCTTGGGCTTCTGCTTTGCCTGCTGCCTGCCTCTAACTTGGATTGGATTTTGGGCTCAGGTTGTTTGCTGCCTGCCTTTGACCGGACTGGCGTCGGAGAGCGGCTACCCCTGTCAACTCCTAATGCTGAACTAAGCTCAAGTAATGCTGTTACACTGCCATTGGGTCCACGGACCCTAACAGTAACATAGTAAATGATGGCAGAAAAGGACCAACTGCTCCATCCAGTCTACCCTGAAAGCTTCTTATGGTAATATGTGCTGTGCAAGTTATCCCCATGTTTCTTTTAAGGGTAGCTCCATACAGTTATTCCCAAGCTGATAACCCATAAAAATATTTTACTGCTAGTAACATTTTTACTGGGTGATGAGTCTTCTTGAAAATCCAGACAATGCTGACGTGTGTTGCTTCAGCCTTAGAAGCAGTCCTGTGCTTTTTCACTTATGCTGCATATCAATACCCCACACCATAAAAGTCAGGGCCCATCCAATTCCTCTTGCATCTACTCCCCCTACCTCTGCCATCCAAGCAAGTGACTGGTGATGATGTTGTGTCAAAAGTATCAGGGCTTATTGGTTAAGTTTAGTCATTTCTTGCCTTCTGTTAAGGGTAGTAATTGCTGCTCAATGCAGGTTACCCTCCATGTTTATCAGTTCCCCAGACCATAAAAGTCTGGGCTCTCGTTGGTCATTGTCCGAATCCAACTCTCCTTTTCCCCATACAGTTGAAGCAGAAAGCATCATTGCATTTGCAAAGTATCAAAGCTTGTTGGTTAAAGGTAGTAACCACCACACCAGCAAGTTACTCCCATGCACCCTTTCCTTCATTTCCATCCTCTAGCCTTTAAGGATCCACGGTATTTACTCCATGCCACTTTGAATTCTTTGTTTTCTTCACCATCTCTTCCGGAAGGGCATTCCAGGTATCCACCACCCTCTCCATGAAGAAATATTTTCTGGTGTTGGTTCTGAGTCATCTCCCCTGGAGTTTCATTTTGTGACCCCTAGTTCTGATTTCTTTCCAATGGAAAAGGTTTGAAATTCATGCATCATTAAAACCTTTCAGATATTTGAAGGTCTGTATCATATCTCAACCTTCAGCCTCTCCTAGGTCTTACAATATTAACCCCACATCATTTTGGTCACCCTTCTCTGGACCGCCTCTGTCCTGTCTCTATCCTTTTTGAGATACAGGCTCCAGGACTGAGCACAGTACTCCAGGTGAGACCTCAACCAAAGACCTGTACAAGGGCATTATCACCTCCTTTTTCTTACTGGTTAATCCTCTCTCTATGCAGCCCAGCATTCTTCTGACTTTAGTAATCGCATTGTCATATTCCTTTGCTGCCTTCAGATCCCCAGACAGTATCACCCCAAGATCCCTCTCTTGATTCATACACATCAGTATCCCCCCCCACCCCATCAAATACAATTGTCTTGGATTACCGCATTCCAGATGCATGACTCTGCACTTGTCTTTGAATCCCAGCAACAATGAACAAAACACCTCTTCTTGATACCCTCTATAAATATAACCACACACACCAATTTGGAGTATTAGAGCCTATATGGCTACTTCTGATGTCCGGTAACATAAATCCAGTTATTCACCACTCTTTTGGCTGTAACAAGTGATATAATTATGTACCGCTATAATATGAAGTCTTCGGTGATCCCCTATATTTGTCTTTTATTTTTTTTAGTGTTATATGCAAATAAAACTTCTCTTACAAAACTTGACTTATCTATTCACTGTCCATTCTTATTTTGATTTACTCTCTAAGGAAGATGGCGGCCATATGAATGACAAACACTGACATTCACTTTCTCTAGCCCCTCAAGCAGATGATTTTCGACAAAATGCTGGCAGTGTCTGACATTGGTACAGAGCAGGATACTCTAATATGAAAGGAACTAGCAAAGGCATTTCCTCCAACAAAGATAAGTGTTATTTTTTCTTGCAATACGATCTTGAGCAGTCATGAGATAGTAAATCAAAATAAGAATGGACAATGAATAGATAAGAGTCAAGTTTGTAAGAGAAGTTTTATTTGCATAGAACAATAAAAAAAAAAAAGACAAATATAGGGGATCAACAAAGACTTCATATTATAGCGGTACATAATTATATCAACGGTTACAGCCGAAACAGTGGCGAGTACCTGATTTGTGTTACCGGACATCAGAGATAGCCATATAGGCTCTAATACCCCAAATTGGTTTGCGTGATTGAATCCCAGTTGTCAAATCTTTGACCACTCTTCATGCTTTCTTAAATCACTTTCCATTCTCTCCACTCTGTTGCAGATCTTAGCATCATCTGCAAATAAAGAAACTTTATCTTCTATCCCTTCTGCAATGTCGTTCACAAAGATATTGAACAGAGCTGGTCACAATACCGATCCTTGTGGCACTCCACTTAACACTATTTTCTCTTCAACCTATGTTCCATTTACCATTAATCGCTTTCTGTCAGGTAACCAGTTTGAAATCCACTCCACCACCTTGGCGATGACTCCCAAGCTTCTCATTATGCTCCCAAGCCTCCTATGCAGGACCAAATCAAAAGCTTTGTTGAAATCTAAGTAAATCACATCATGTGCTCTTCCTTAATCCAATTCTCTAATCACCCAATCAAAAAATTCTGATTTGTCTGACAGGACTTTCCCCTATTGAATCCATGCTGCCTTAGATCCAGCAACTTACTGGATTGTAGATAGTTCACTATTCTTTCTTTCAGCAGACTCTCCATTAATTTTCCCTGTCACCAAGTTAAGGGGAACCAGACTGTAGTTTCCAGCCTCCTTTCTGTTAACATTCTTGTGAAGTAGGACAACTGCTTTTCTCCAGTTTCCAGGAATCTATTGAACAGGTCTTTCAATGGACCCGCTAGGACAACTTTGAGCTCCTGTAGTATCCTGGGATGTACCTCATCTGGCCCCATGGCCTTGTCTACTTTCAGTTTTCCTAGCTCTTCCCATACATGGTCTTGTCAACCAGCAACGGTCCTTCTCCAGAGTTTTCTTTAGTGAACACATAGCTGAAGTATGTTTAATATTTCTGTCTCTACACCTTGCTCCTTGTCATCTTTCAATTTACCTAACACTTCAGGTCTCCCTTCTTTCTCTGATATCTGAAATGTTTTGTCACCTATCTCTTTGGCAATCCTTTCTTCTGCTTGACCTTTTGCTTTCCTGATTTCTTTCTTCCTTTCTCTTAGCTTCACCAGGTATTCTTCCCTGTGCTCCTCTTTTTGGGATCCTTTAGACTTCTTGAACACTGTTCTTTTTGCATTTAATTTTCCAGCTACCTCCTTTGAGAACCAAAATTGGTTTCTTTTTCCTTGTACTTTTATTTACTTTTCTAACATAGATTTGTTGCCTTTGTAATAGCTCCTTTTTATCTGATGCACTGTTCCACCTCGCCCACTTTATCCCAGTCTTCTAGTACTTCCTCCAGGTACATCCCCATTTTGTCGAAGTCTGTATTTTTTAAATTCTAATTCAGACTCGGGTCTTCTTCTGACTTCTCTGTATCTTATTTGTGATATCAAACCATACAGTCTGTTGACCACTGGTGTTTAGGTTTACCAACTGGCTTGATTTTCAGGACAGGTTGATCTAGTCCTGGTTTTACCCCATTACATGCTGGGGCTTATTCTGATTTCCCTATTGCATTCCCTAACAAAAGCAAAACCATAAGTACCTGCATGCAAGGTAGTACAATCAGGACTGGATCAACCTGTCCTGAAAATCTGGAGCCAGTTGGCAACCCTAGCTTAGGTGGGCACCTGTCCAGACATTATCCCTATTAGTGAGCACTAGGTCAAGTATCACACCCTCCCTTGTGGATTCCATTACCATTTGTCTGAGAAGAGCCCCTTGAAGGGCATCCAATATCTCTACTTCTTGCAGATTCCGCAGAAGGGATACTCCAATCCACATCTGGCAGAATAAATCTCCAACGATCAACACTTCTCCTTTCTTTCCCACCTTTTGTATGCCCTTCACCAAATCTCGATCCAGGTCTTCAGTTTAGGTTGGAGGCCTGTAGACCACACCATTGTTTTGTTTTAGGATAGCCCATATTGCTTCCTCTCTACCCCATGTCCCTTGCATTTTGGTTGCATGGATATTGTTTTTGACATAAAATGCTACTCCTCCCCTTTTTCTGTCCTCTCTTAACAAGGGATGGCCGTATCCCAGTCATAAGACTGGGAACAATGTCTCCACAATGTCCAAGTCCGCCTCAATTATTAGGGCCTGTAGATCTGGAATTTTGTTGTCCAGGTTACGAGCATTTGTGGTCATAACTTTCAAGCTTTCCTCCCTTGGTTTGCTTATCTTCATAGTCACCTTTTCTGCTCCATTGCTTAAGCATGGAATGTAGAGCCAATTGTTTGTTATTGGGGATCTATAGCTTTTACAGCTGGAATAACATAATGCAACTGCATTACAATCATTTTTAGATATGCTACTTCTTGAAGAGAAATCTGTGCTTAAAGAAAATACATGAAAATGAAACCTTTCAGTTTATTTGTATGCCTGCCAACTCAGTTTATTGGTTGCAAATTACTGATCATGGACTGGCCCTGTGGATCAGGCTCTACCACTGTATGCTTAAGTTAGAATCTGTTGTCCCTCAGGACCAACTGGAGTCTGGACTTTGATCCTGGGGAGGAGGGAACACAGCTGCCATTATTGTGGCCACCTCTACTGGCTATAAAATAGCAATGCTGAATAATCATCTTTGAGGAAATGCTGTTTGGGAGAAAAGGGGGGCAGATGCTAAGGAAGAGGAAAAATATGCATGTGCTAGAGTTCTTAGGTAGTCCCAGCAAGCACTATTACACACATATGAGAGCTTTCTGAGGCCAAATTGGTGATAACTCCAGTAGGTCACAGGCATTCAAATTTGAAGCACCAACATTTTGAAATGTTTTGCTTTCTGCAATTAGGTTAAATTCAAATTATCTTGAAATTAAACCCGGCTTTTTAAATACTACTTTCACTAGATAATTAACGAGTTGTGGCTTGTTTCTGGACCATATCAATGTTCCTAAAGGACCTGAGCTGTAGATGAATTTTGTGTTTTCATTACTGCATGCTAGAACTATTGTATTTTTTTTTATATTTGTATCAATATTTTAATTGTTCATTTTGGACTCTATTAATATTTATTTATTTATAACTTTTTTATACCGAGGTTCAGGTAACAGAGTTACTTATCACTCCGGTTTACATTCTAACAGGCAATAAATAATGACAATAATATGTCTTACAAAGAACAAGGAGGAGAATAACTTGGAATAAACATAACTAGGAAAGAAACAAAGTGTGCAGGTAGAAAGAAGTGGCCTTGAGGGGATTCAATCCAAAGGGGAAGTTGACTAAAGGAGGAGGAGAAGGAGAAGATAATAAGGTTGAATGAACATGAAAGTGGGCCCTGAGTAGGGACAGTTTGTGGAAGCTGAGAAGCAGCTTGAAATTATGCGAAAGCTTTGCTGAATAACAAAGTCTTGAGTCTTTTTTTTGAACGTGATTGTGCAAAGTTCCAGCCTGAGCTCAGATGGGAGAGAATTCCATTGCTTGGGGCCCGCGGTGGAGGGTGATCTTTTTCTTAAGGATGTTTTCATAGGAGGTGCCTTCAGCGTACCTCTCTGTGCTAATCTTAGCGGATGGGAAAAGGTGTGAAGATGAAGAGGAATTCTGAGGTCCAGTGGTGTGTTGTGGTGAATGGCTTTGTGGTTGATGGTTAATAGTTTGTAGAGGATTCTGGATTTGACTGGGAGCCAGTGAAGCTTCTTTAGAATCGGAGTTATATGGTCCCTTTTGTTGGACTTTGTGAGAATCCTTGCAGATGCATTTTGTAACAACTGGAGAGGCTTTAGGGCATTGTCAGGAAGGCCGTGTAGGAGTGAGTTACAATAATCGATTTTTGAGAAAATGATAGCTTGTAACACTGTCCTGAAATCATAGAAATGGAGGAGGGGTCTTAGCCTTTTTAGAACTTGGAGTTCTTATATTTATTAATCTCTGCCTTGTGCTATGCTTTGTAAAGGCAGATAATTATCACATTCAAATAAATAAAATGCTTAATTTCTGCACCCTAACAATTAACTAAATAGCTCAGGATGTGTTCTTTCTGGTGTAGATTTTATCAGTTAACTGGCATCAGTAACATCAAGAGAGCATAGACTATCACAATTCATAAACCTCCACTTTTATATCACCTCGATACCATCACTGTGCACTGAGGGAGGGAGAAAAAAAATATTACCAGTACACTCAGCAGATAAAGCCTAGAAACTAAATAGCAGCCTAGGCATCTTCCCATCCGGAAGGAGAACCACTGCCTGGGCCAGTGTTGCCATCCTCACTTATTTCCCGTGAGTTTGGGCTTTTTTTTTTTTTTTTATTTCATGGGTTGCTTATTATTGGGTGTTTTTTGCTGTCAATCGTGGGTTTTTTTTGTCTTTATTTGCTTTTATATACCGACATTCGTTGGTGTACATCACATCGGTTCACATTATAACAATTGGAATAGTATGACTGGAAGTCGTACTATTTATACATTGTAACATTAACTTTAATTGGGAACATTAAAATGTCTAGCAATAAACCTAGATGGGTGAACATTTAACAAGTATAACGATAGATAATCAGGAATAATTAATATAATTTCGGTTTTTGAACTGGGGTAGGGTGTCTTAATAGCGGAGGCTGTATATACAATAAATACAATAGAGAATCACAGATACAATATATGCAGAGTGGCATGTGCCTGATTTAATTGGGAGGTTAAGGTATCTTAGTGAGGGTGCTAAGGGGGGGGAAGGGAGGGAAGGGGGGAGGGAATGGAGAGGGAGGGTACGTGGAGCGTGGAGGGAGGGGGGGTAGGGGGATTAGGTTGTGTGTTGGTAGGCATTATGGAAAAGCCATGTTTTCAATTGCTTTTTGAATGATTGGGTGGAGGGTTCCATTCTGAGTTGGGAGGGTAGCTTGTTCCAGAGGGTGGGGCCGGCTACGGAGAAGGTACGTTGTGTGGTGGAGGTAAGGTGCGCTAGTTTTGTATGGGGTATGATATGTGTATGGGGGTGATATGTGTTTTGGGATTGCAGGTTTTTCTGGCTGTGGTGTAGCTGGGGAGGGTCTTTGGACCATTTGATGTTTTGGTTGTTGTTGGTTTTGTGAAGTATGGTGAGAATTTTGTATTGTGATATGTGTGCTATGGGGAGCCAGTGTAGTTCTTTTAGGATTGGGGGGATGTGTGAGGAATGGTTGGTGTTAGTGAGAGATCTGGCTGCTGCGTTTTGCAGCAGCTGGAAAGGTTTTGTGGTGGAGGCAGGCAGTCCGAGAAGGAGGGAGTTACAGTAGTCCAACTTGGATAGTATGAGGGATTGTAGTACTGTGCGGTAATCATGGTGGAATAGAAGTGGTTTGAGTTTTTTGAGGACTTGTAGTTTGTAGAAGCCCTCTTTGATTGTCAGATTGATATGTTTTTTCATGTTGAGATCTGAGTCAAGGGTGATGCAGAGATCTCTAACCTCATTGGTGAGAGAGGTGTATGGTTGGCTGGGGGTGATGTCATTGCTGGTTTTGATTGAGGGTTTGGTTGATATGTGTAGGATTTCAGTTTTTTTGTGGTTGAGGGTGAGGGATATCTGCGTGAGGAGGTTCTTTATTTGGATAGAGAGGGAGTCCCAGAGTGCGATGGTGTTGGTTATGCTTTCTTTGATAGGGAGAAGAATCTGGACGTCGTCTGCGTAGATGTAGAATACGAGATCCAGGCTGGACAGGAATTTACAGAGTGGGAGCATATATATATTGAATAGGGTGGATGAGAGGGATGATCCTTGTGGGACTCCGTGGGGGAGTGGGAATTGGTCCAATTCGCAGTTGTTGAGGCGAACTTTGTATGATCTGTTAGATAGGTATGATCGAAACCAGTTGAGGGTGTTTTCGCTTAGGCCGATTTCCATCAGACATGTCATAAGTATGTCATGGTTTACGGTATTCCAAGGCGGCAGAGATGTCCAGTAAGATGAGCAGGTAAGATTGGCCGGCGTTGATGCCTCTCAGGGCAGTGTCTGTGAGCGATAAGAGGAGAGTCTCGGTGCTGAGGGATTTTCTGAAGTCATGTTGGGAGGGGTACAGGATGTTTTGATTTTCTAGGTGTTCAGAGAGTTGGAGGTTCACGTGTTTCTTGATGATCTTGGATCTGAAGGAGAGATTTGAGATAGGTCTGTAGCTGGAGAGGTCGAAGGAGTTGAGATGTGGTTTTTTGAGGATGGGTTTGATTATGGCACATTACAGGGCTTCTGGGAAGATGCCTTGTTCCAGTGAGGTATTTATTATGTCTGCGATGGGTTTGGCGATGATATCTGGAATGAGTTTGAGAGTCTTGACTGGGATTGGGATGATGGGGTGTGATGCTGGGTTGAATTTCAGGATGATCTTCTTTATTTATTTATTTTTAATTTTTATATACCGATGTTCCTGTAAAGAATACATATCGCACCGGTTTACAAGGAACTGAACAGTCGCCTCCAGGGCGGAAATACATTAAAACAGTCGCCTCAAGGCAGAATACATTAACACAAGTATACAGGAAAGCTATTAAAGAGAACTTTCATAAACTCAATTAAATGTAACTGGGAACCATAAATCAGGAACATATGTACAGAGGTAGGTATATAGTCTGTCGCTTCACCAGATCTTAGCTCTCAGGGAAAGCTTGAGTGAATAGCCAAGTCTTTAGCTTCTTTTTGAATGTCGGAAGGCATGGTTCTTGGCGGAGGGTCAGGTGGGAGCAGGTTCCAAAGATGGGGACCTGCAGTGGACAGAGCTCGTTTCCTCAATGAGGTTTTTGTTGGCTGGGTGTGAAGCATGTTCTGGTATGCACTTCTGATTGGTCTATTGGAGATGTGTTGCTGTAGTTGGAAGGATAGGTTGAGGGGGGAGATGTTGTGAAGAGCCTTGTGAATCTTCATGAGGGATTTAAATTGTATCCTAAATTTTATCTTTTTTACTTCGGTTGAGGCGATGGGCTCGAAGTTGGACCAGATGGGTGGTGGTTCGCTGTGTGGGGTCGGTGTTTCTTCTTTTGTGTGGAGGTTGGGTGTTATGAGTTTGCTGATTTTATCAGAGAAGAAGCGGGCAAGTTCTTCGCAAGGCTTTGCGTTACTGTCTGAAGATGGTGCGATGTGGTTGGGTTGCATTAGTTTGGTGACGAAGTCAAAAAGTGCTCTGGGGTTGTGTTGGTGTTGATGAATTTTTTTTCCGTAGAATTCACGCTTGGCTTTGTCGGTGTCAGTTCTGTAAATGTAGAGGAGTGTTCTGTATCTGTCGAGGTGAGGTGGAGTGGGATGTCTTCTCCAGGTTTTTTCAGCTCGACGGAGGAGTCTTTTGGTGTTTTTCAGTTCAGGGGTGTACCACGGAGTTTTGTAGGAGTTGTTGTTGTTGGGGATTGCTTTGGATATGATGGGGCATTTGGTTTTGGCAATTTCTGTGTTGATGTCGATCCAGGAATTGATGGCCGTGTTTGGATCTTTGAGGTCTAGTGTGGTTAGGGCGCTGGGGAGGTCTTCAGCAAGGACATCGCTGGGGCAGGGTTTCGGGAAGCTGATGTATTTTTTGGAATGCTGGTGGTGGTAGGTGGTCTGTTGGATGTTGAGATTTTGCAGTTGATGAAAATCAGGTTGAGGGTATGTCCTGATTTTTGCGTCGGGGAGTAAATGATTTGCTTGAAGTCCATTGTGTTCATGGTGTCAAGGAAAGTTTGCATTGGGGTTGTAGGGGGGAGGAGTCCATGTGGAGGTTGAAATCTCCTAATATTATGGCTGGTAGGTCCATGTTGATTTGTGAGGAGATGGTTTTGATGAGGGTGGAGAGGTTTTGACCTAAGCAATTGGGTGGGGCATATAGTAGTAGGATTTGGAGGTTTTTGATTTTAAAAGGCCTATTTCTAGGGGGGTGGTGGTGGTGGTGATAGGGATGCATGTGAGGTTAAGCTTTTTCAGTGCAATGAGGAGAAGGCCACCCCCTTTTTTTTTGGTCTGGGTAGGGAGAAGATGTTGTATGTTGCATGGGGCAGTTGGTTGATTAAGATTGTGTGATTTTTTGAGCCATGTTTCGGTGATGCATAAGATGTCTGGGTGATTGTCTGTTAGGAGGTCGTGAAGGATGGGGATTTTTTTGGAGATTGATTGTGCGTTGATGAGTAGCAGTGATATTATTGATAGGGCAGTGACGGGGATGTTGTGGGTGGTGGGGATTGGGGTGAGGCATCTAGGGTGTGATGTTTTGTGCGAGGGAGGCAGTTGCAGTGGAGGGGCGGTAAGTTGAGGTGGGTGTGCATGGTGTGGCAGGTGGGGGATGGCCAGGATTGCTGGCCTTAGTGTGTAGGGCTTTGAGTCAGGTGAAGCAGGGCTGGAGGGGCTGGTCTGGTAGAGGGTGGGCTGTGTTTTGTTCACGAGGGGCAGCAGCTCGGGAGGGCGTCTATGAGGGCTGTTGGCCGTGGACACTTCAGGGGGAGCCATGCTAAGGGGGGCTAGGAGGGGTCGGCGGTTTGGAAGAGAGGGGAAGTGCTAGCAGGAGCAGGAGGGAGCAGCACAATGGAGTGGCACAAAGGGCCGCTGGTTAAGTACCCCTACCGGCGCTTCACTGATGTCGGCGGCAGCTGGGCGGGCCTCGGGGTGGGCCTCGGAGTCGTCCGGGTTGGCGGTCTGGGGTGGCTGGTTGAGGTGAGCCTCCAGTGACCCCAATGGGTCGCCGCCGATCGCGGTGGAGGCGAAGGGTGGGACTTGAGCCCAGCTGTCCCTGTGATTGGCTGCTGCTGTCAATGAGGCCTGTCCACAAGGAGCAGGTGGGCAGACAGGTACTGACTGCAAGCAACAGTGTCTGGTGATCCTGGAAGGTTTTATGCAGCAGGGCAGGCTTGTACAGAGAAGGGAGTGAAGCACTTAACTGGCAACAATAAAAAAGAAGAGGTACACGAGTATGTGGGGGCAAGAAATGTGCTGGGGGGGGGGAGGATGAGTGAGTGTGTGGGGGCCAGACATGTGCTGGGGGGGGGGGAGGATGAGTGAGTGTGTGGGGGCCAGACATGTGCTGGGGGGGGGGGGGAAGATGAGTGAGTGTGTGGGGGCCAGACATGTGCTGGGGGGGGGGAGGATGAGTGAGTGTGTGGGGGCCAGACATGTGCTGGGAGGGGGGGGGGGGGGGGCCAGGATGAGCGAGTGTGTGGGGGCCAGACATGTGCTGGGGGGGGGGGGGGGAGGATGAGCGAGTGTGTGGGGGCCAGAACATGTGCTGGGAGGGGGGGGGGGGGGGAGGATGAGCGAGTGTGTGGGGGCCAGACATGTGCTGGGAGGGGGGGGGGAGGATGAGCGAGTGTGTGGGGGCCAGACATGTGCTGGGAGGGGGGGAGAGGATGAGTGAGTGTGTGGGGGCCAGACATGTGCTGGGGGGGGGGGGTGAGTGAGTGTGTGGGGCTGTTGTGGGGTGTTTTTTTTCTTCACTTTGAAGGAGCTACAGAGTTCAGTGATTGAGACTGGAATGGTGGTGCACCAGGCAACCATACAACTGGCCTGCATGGGAGGGTGGCTAGGTAGAAGCCATTACTGAATAATGAATTGTGAGCTTAAAATTTCACTTTTAGACATGCCGTCAGGAACAATCTATGTAAGGAAGGAAGGAAAGAAATCTGGGAATGGGGAGAGGTGATCTCAGGAGGGAAATTTCCTTTCTCTTCCTTTCTCTTCCTCCTCAGCCAAGTTCTTATTACCCTGTTATATGTAACTGCCTTTTCAACACCATTGTTATAGTTATGTTTACTATGCACCCCTGTTTTATGTGAACCAGCATGATGTGACTTCTGTCTCGAATGCCGAATGCCGGTATATAAAAATCTGAAATAAATAAAATAAATAAAATGAAGATGGTAAAGGATATGAATGGTAGAGGAATGAGGAATGGAGGAGGACAGAGGCACATGAGGATATGAAGTGTTATTCAAGGAGGATAAGAAAGGGAATGAGAGGAAGGGAGAGATCAGGAATGGGACTGATGAGGGGGTGGAAAAACAAGGACATTTGAGATGGGAAGAGGAGGAGAAGATCAGGGATGCAGGAGAATAGCAGGTAACTGGAGAAAAAGGAGGTCCTGAGATCTTGGTGAAGGGGGAATCTGGAGAAAGTGATCCTCCCCTGGCTCCAGTCTTGCTCCTTTCAAATACCCAACTCCTGGTATCTTCTCTCTTTCCCAAGTTAATGTTTCCCCATCTTGCCTGCCTATATACACACCCATCCACCTTTCCCCAGTATCTCTTTCACATAAAACACAATTCCTTAGTTCTCCTAAGCTCTCTAACAATTCCCTCCTTCTATCCTGCCAGGACTGGTCATGCTGCAAGGAGGAGGAGAGCGACAGCACTTTGGGCTATGCTCTCTGCTAACTGGGCCTGACAATGTCCTGTGATTTGAAAGTAGCAATCAGACTCGACCGACAGGAGGAGGACCAAATGTTCGGAATTATTAGGAAGGGAATGGAAAATAAAACAGGATATCATAATGCCTCTGTATCACTCCATGTATGCAATTCTGGTCACCGCATCTCAAAAAAAAGGGATAGCTGCACTGAAAATGTGCATGGAACGGCTGACCTGTGAGGAAAGGCTAAAGAAGTTAGGGCTGTTCAGTTTGGAGAAGAGACAACTGAGGGGGAATATGATAGAAGTTTACAAAATCATGAAAGGACTTAACCAATTTACATTAACTTGTTAAGAACATAAGAAAATGCCATACTGGGTCAGACCAAGGGTCCATCAAGCCCAGCATCCTGTTTCCAACAGTGGCCAATCCAGGCCATAAGAACCTGGCAATTACCCAAAAACTAAGTCTATTCCATGTAACCATTGCTAATGGCAGTGGCTATTCTCTAAGTGAACTTAATAGCAGGTAATGGACTTCTCCTCCAAGAACTTATCCAATCCTTTTTTAAACACAGCTATATTAACTGCACTAACCACATCCTCTGGCAACAAATTCCAGAGTTTAATTGTGCGTTGAGTAAAAAAGAACTTTCTCCGATTAGTTTTAAATGTGCCCCATGCTAACTTCATGGAGTGCCCCCTAGTCTTTCTACTATCCGAAAGAGTAAATAACCGATTCACATCTACCTCTCAAGATTTTAAACACCTCTATCATATCCCCCCTCAGTCGTCTCTTCTCCAGGCTGAAAAGTCCTAACCTCTTTAGTCTTTCCTCATAGGGGAGTTGTTCCATTCCCCTTATCATTTTGGTAGCCCTTCTCTGTACCTTCTCCATCGCAATTATATTTTTTGAGATGCGGCGACCAGAATTGTACACACTATTCAAGGTGCGGTCTCACCATGGAGCGATACAGAGGCATTGTGACATTTTCCGTTTTATTCACCATTCCCTTTCTAATAATTCCCAACATTCTGTTTGCTTTTTTGACTGCCGCATCACACTGTACCGACGATTTCAATGTGTTATCCACTATGACACCTAGATCTCTTTCTTGGGTTGTAGCACCTAATATGGAACCCAACATTGTGTAATTATAGCATGGGTTATTTTTCCCTATATGCATCACCTTGCACTTATCCACATTAAATTTCATCTGCCATTTGAATGCCCAATTTTCCAGTCTCACAAGGTCTTCCTGCAATTTATCACAATCTGCTTGTGATTTAACTACTCTGAACAATTTTGTGTCATCTGCAAATTGATTATCTCACTCGTATTTCATTCCAGATCATTTATAAATATCGTCGTATTTCATTTATAAATATCGTCGTATTTCATTCCAGATCATTTATAAATATCATTTACTCTCAGAGAGAGTAAGCAATAGTAGCTTGTGAGTCATTTAATGTTTGGGTACTTGCCGGGTACTTGCCAGGTACTTGTGACTTGGATTGGCCACTGTTGGAGACAGGATACTGGGCTTGATGGACCCTTGGTCTGACCCAGTATGGCATATCTTATGTAACATTATGTAATCCACAAAAATCTGATTGACATTTTTAGGGGGTTAAATACTATTCCAAGTTACTGTATTCCCTCCATTACACTCACAAAAGTATTTAAGTGAGTTCTGTGTATAAATAGCTTATAATAAAAGTAGTTAATATCATGTGTTTGGGGTTTTTTTTTTTTAATAGCTCTTGTGTTTTCATGAAGACCTGGCAACCCTGGCCTGGACTCTATGGTCAAAGGTGAGTTAAGGCAACGCGCAGCTAAGCAGCTGCACACTCCTGCGGAACATGTGTGTGAGATTCAGCTCTCAGCCCTGGAGAATTGCTTCCTCTCTTTGCAGAGAGCACATTTTTTTTTAAATAAGGTCCGCCGATTCCACGGTCAACTACACTTATACTTCCGCGGCACCTAGGAAACACGTGCGCTAGGTTTCCGGGATTTCTCTCGCGGGTTCCTCATTATCAGTTACGTTATGACGAGAAAGCCATGAGGGAAAGCGGAAAGGGGCGAACCTGGGTCGCTTCACACTCCTCTTGCCGTACATTGGCCTGCACGACTGTCCGGGAACCGGGGGGGGGGGGGGGGGAGAAAGGGCAAGTCTTTAAAACTAAGGAGAAAGGGCAAGTCTTTAAAACTAAAAATAGTAATAGAAAACAGTTTTCTTGAGCCGCCGCAAAATAACAAGCGGTCCAATTTGTGTAACAAGGATTCAGCTTCTTCCAGGCACGGGCAAACAAACAGTTGTAGCTCCGCACGCCGCTACCTTCTTAATGCTGAGGCAGGCGTGCAGGACGCGATCCAGCTAAGAATACTATCTGTGCTCGCGCGGATGCCTCGCGCCAGCGGTCCTTACACATCGGTGGGCCCAGCGCGTGCCGGTAACCAACCACTGGTTACCCAGCAGACCCCGCGCGCGCGCGCTTGACGCCGGCAGTTGTTACTCGATAAGAGCCCAGACGGGAAACTCACCTGAGCGGCTTGTTCTTGTCCTGCTCAGAGCTCCTTTTAGGCGCGGCTGGAAACCTCTCTTGGGACATGGTGCTGGCTTTGAGGCCTTAACGCCCGGTGGTGGTTGAAGGATTGAAGCCGCGCGAAAAAGGGGCTCTGTAGGCAAGCAATGCCTGGCACACCGCACCCCCTTCGCTGACTGGATTTGTGCTCTCTTCCCCGCGCTGAGTTATGGGTCCTAGGAGGAGGGAAACTCGTCGCGTCAGGCCTGAGGAGGCGGAGCTGGAGCCGAGACGGGGCAGACATGGCTTTCCCTGTCCGAAATGGAGTAGGAATCGGGATGCTGTGGAGGAGCACAGGCGACTCAGATTAGACTAATGTTGCGCCCTTTATGGGACTGTAAACTAACTAGGAAGTGAGGCGAGATAAAGTATGAACACTGCAGTTCATTTAGGAACTCGGAACCTGCCCATGTTACTTACTCTAACAGACTTGCGACAGAACAACTGCAATTGATTTATAAGTATCTTAATGTAAGCTTCCAGAGAACTCGCTCTGTTAGTCTGTAGTAGCAAAACAACACTTTGTAGATTAACAGAGCACTCCCGGAAAAAGGACCCGGGGTCATATTGGCCAGTAATTTGAAATCCTCGCTTCAGTGTGCTGCAGCGGTCAAAAAGGCAAATAGAATGCTAGGAAATATTAGGAAAGTAAGAGAGAATAAAATGAATGTCATAATGCCCCTATATGACTCCATGGTAAGGCTGCATTTAGAGTACTGTATGCAATTCTGGTTGCCACATCTTAAAAAAAAGATACAGTTGCATTGGAAAAGATACAGAGTGGCGAATTAAAAGATAAACAGGCTGATACAATACAGTGTGCGCAGCCGAGCACACTTGAACGGGGCTGTGGACACGCATCCAAAACCAAAGACAGGTTGGAGAGAGAGACTCTGTAGAGACCAATATGTGAATTTACGATTTATACCACTGTAAGAGGGTGCATCTTTAACTCGGGGTGGGGGCAGTTTTACATACACAGTCAAAAGTATGAACAGCAAAATTGACATCACTCACTCACATTGTTCAAATCAACTCCTTTCATTACTCCAAATGACAGAAAATCTTAAGTGATGTTAACTTTGTTGTTTATACCTCTGACTGTATGTAAAACTTCCCCACCCCCAAAACATGACCCCGAGTTAAAAGTGCGCCCTCTTACAGTGGTATAAATAGTAAATTTACATATTGGCCTCTACAGTCTCTCTCCTTTTTTTTATCGTGGGCGCTATTTCTGCTGTGTGATATGTCCGATGAACATCGGGATAGAAAAACAAATAAATAAAAATAAATATTTTTAGCATTTTGATGAATCTGGGTCTTAGATTGTAAACCCTCTGGGTATAGGGAAATACCTACAGTACCTGAATTTAATCTGCATTGAAGTACTGAAAAATGAAATGAATAAAAGGTTGAAATTCTTGATTTATTGATTAGATTTGATTGATTTATTTCTTATTACTGAATCATACCACACAAATGCAGATACAGTCATATTGAAAATATTATGCTCAGCTAATTATAGATATGAAGGTGTATCTAGGGTAGGAAAAGAAGGGATCAGGGTATTGGCCATTTTCAAAAAAAATCTACCTGTGGTCAAATTATCTCTTTCTACACCTGCTAATTGCAAGTGTATGTTGTTTGGATCATTTTTTGGATCATTTGTGTGATTATATGTGCACTCCAGTCAACCCATTGCTATAATTAATGAGCTTATTTTTTTATTTCTGTGCTGCATCTGCAATATAATGATTTATTAATACTTTCAGGCCAATACAGTAAAGTCCTGTGTGCGCGATTCAGTAAAGTAAAATATTTAAATTAGGGCTGGTGGTAAAAGAGGTGCTCAGGACACTAGCGCGTCCCTAGCGCCTCTTTTTGGACAGGAGCAGTGGCTGTCAGCGGGTTTGACAGCCGACGCTCAATTTTGCCGGCATCGGTTCTCGAGCCCGCTGACAGCCACGGGTTCAGAAACCAGACGCCGGCAAAATTGAGTGTCCAGTTTTCAACCCGCGAGCTGCGGGCCGATTTCAAATTTATTTATTTATTTTTTAAACTTTTTTTAACTTTTGGGACCTCCGACTTAATATCGCCATGATATTAAGTTGGAGGGTGCACAGTCTCACCTTCATTGCCTCCGCCATCTCCGGCAGAGCCGAGACCACATCATTCACCAAACCAAACCGGTAAATCTATCATGCCTCCTTAAATGAAAGAGGACTTTTGGCAGCTATCGCAGTCTCTAGAGGTTTCTATGAGATCCTAGAAGCCTCCTTCAAAATGACTAATCAACCATCGACAAGTTCTAGAGAACCGAGTGTCCGTCTATCAAGAGAACCGTCTGAGGTTCCTCATTAACAACCTCCTTGCACTTGCACCTAAGTGTTAGGTATGTCAATGGCAGGTGCAGAGTTAGCTGTACAGAATCTCAGCCAGGGGCCATTCAGCAAGCTCCGCATTGGTTCGACGTGCTCTCTTGGATGTGATACAGCATGCTAGGTGTGGTGGGTGTAAACCAAGGGCACAATTGGAACCTAAAGAGGACACATACAAAGTGGTAGGCATAACAGGATATTTATTCCAGACTTCATTTTGCAGTGAATTATCATTTATTAGATCAGCAGTTTTACCATATATTAGATGTTCATAGATAGTCATAATCTGCAAGTACTAGATAACAAATAGCAACCAAACGGGCTACTTCTGTGCAACATCACATATCGTTGGATGTCACTCCCACATATCAAGTATAGTGCAGAAACCTATGCAGGTAGTGGGTGTTATCTGTACTGGCAAAGCATGATTAGGTAGGAACAGAGAAACAGGAAGTGGCACCCCAATAGCTCAGGTACTGCAATACTAAGAGAACCTCAGTACAGTATACAATGTGTAAACAGGCATAGGCTCCAGGCGGTCCACGTTGAAAGAGTGCACTGAAAGGGGACAGCCTGAGAGCCACGCCAGCAGAGTGAGAATCCGGGCCCCAGGCGGTCCATGTTGAAAGAGTGCACTGAAAGGGGACAGCCTGAGAGCCACGCCAGCAGAGTGAGAGTCCGGGCCCCAGGCGGTCCATGTTGAAAGAGTGCACTGAAAGGGGACAGCCTGAGAGCCACGCCAGCAGAGTGAGAGTCCGGGCCCCAGGCGGTCCATGTTGAAAGAGTGCACTGAAAGGGGACAGCCTGAGAGCCACACCAGCAGAGTGAGAGTCTGGGTCCCAGGCGGTCCATGTTGAAAGAGTGCACTGAAAGGGGACAGCCTGAGAGCACGCCAGCAGAGTGAGAGTCCGGGCCCCAGGCGGTCCATGTTGAAAGAGTGCACTGAAAGGGGACAGCCTGAGAGGCCCGCCAGCAGAGTGAGAGTCCAGGCAGCAGACAGGGCAGCATACAGTTCAGAATGTAGGCAGCAGGGGAACACCTCAAGGGTGTGGCAACAGCAGTGAAGGACCCGGCCAAGACAGCAGCGGCATGGCAACAGCAGTGAAGGACCAGGACGGGACAGCAGCAGCATGTCAACAGAGATAATAAAATAAAAATATACATTACCTTGGTATAAAATCAGTAGTCTGAAATCATTATTGCGGCAGTTACTACACCTAACCAATTAGGCTTGATACTTCACATTGATGCAGCTCCAGCACTGCTCTCTACATCAATTGGCGGGGGTGGAAGGAAATTAGAACCAAAAAGTTACCAATAAGGGCCCTGACCTCAGCGGTCAGAGTAACAGATAAGTATGAGAAAAACAAGTATGAAAGCTTGCTGGGCAGACTGGATGGGCCATTTTGGTCTTCTTCTGCCGTCATTTCTATGTTTCTATGATTCCCTGCATAGTTTCTTGGAACCTAACCTGCCTTCCTTGTTTATATAGAACATGATCACTTGATTGTCCATGTATACCAAGACTGACTTGTGCTGAAGAAGGATTGAGAAGGTGCAGATGGCATTACATATGGCTCGAGCTCTAGTAGGTTGATTTGGAACCATTTTTCAGTGGGGTCCAAAGTCCTTGTGTTTTGAATTGTAAGTCGTGGTCCTTTATGGAGACATCCGTTGTTAAAACTAGTTGATGTGTGGGAAGTTGGAAGAAGGCCCCCGACTGGAGGACTACTGGAGTCAGCCACCAATCTATGTCCCGTAACATTGGTTGAATTAGCGTTAGCGGTGTCGACATAGGTTGAACGCGTTGAGACCATTGGGATTTGAGGCCCCATTGTTAGCTGTGCATTTGAAGGCGCATGTGGTGGACTATGTACATTGCTGCTGCCATATGGTCCAAGATGGTGAGGTCGTGATGAGCTGTGGGATGTGGAAGGCACTTTAGAGATAAGGCTAGATTCTGAAAAGTTTGAATCCTGTCCTGCGGAAGGAAAGCTTTGCAGAGATGTGTTTGTTATTGCACCTATAAACTGTAGAGTCTGAGACAGTTCGAGATACGATTTTTCATAATTTACGATGAAGCCCAAGTTTTCCAGACAAGTTATTGTTCGGATTTGGTGGGCACGGATTTGTTGCAGACTTGAGGTCATGAGTAGCCAATCGTCTAGGTAAGGCAAAAGCTTTATTCCTTCTTTGTGAAGGTGGACCACAGCTACTGCTAGACATTTCATGAATAGCCTTGGTGCCAAAGATAGGCCAAATGGTAGGACCTTGTATTGGTAGTGATGGTACTGACTTGAAAACAGAGGTAGTGCCAGGAAGAGGGGTGCATTGGTAGGTGTGCATAGGCATCCTTCAGGTCCAAAGAGCACATCCAGTCATTGGGTTGCAGCAAAGGTAAAATGGTTTTCAGAGAAGTCATCTTGAACTTTTCCCACCGGATGAACTGGTTTAGGGCTCGGAGGTCCAGGATTGGATGCAGCCCCCACTTTTCTTAGGAATGAGGAAATATTGGGAATAAAATCCCTGGCGCCGGTGGTGCAAACAAAAGTACACCAGATTTTATAAGATACGCGCATAGCCGCGCGTATCTTCTAAAATCCGGGGTCGGCACGTGCAAGGGGTGCACATTTGTGCAACCTACGCGTGCCGAGCCCAGCGTGGCCTGCCTGTTCCCTCCGAGGCCGCTCCGATTTCGGAGCGGCCTCAGAGGGAACTTTTCTTTGCCCTCCCCCCACCTTCCCCTCCCTAACCCACCCCCCTGGCCCTATCTAAACCCCCTCCTTACCTTTGCGCGCGTCACCGGCAGCCCCGCTCCGTCCTCCTGTCCCGGGGGCGTGGTCCGGAGGCCTCGACCACGCTCCCGGGCTGGCTCCATGCCCCCGAGCCCGCCCCCGAAACGCCGCGGCATGCCCCCGAAACGCTGCATCGTTTCGGGAATGCCCCGGGCACGCCCCCTCCCTCCCCTTTTCGAAAGCCCCGGGACTTACGTGCGTCCCGGGGCTTTACGCATGCCAGCGGCCTATGCAAAAGAGGCGCGCCGGCGCGCACAGGGGTTTTAAAATCTGCCACTTAGTCTTTTAGCGGTAGAACGTTTTTCCAAAGTTGGGGATCTCGAAATCTGTGGGGTGTCTCTCTCAGAGGTACCAGACCCTTCTCTGTCGGAGATGGACAATAGTATAGGCAATTCCTTGCTTGTACACTCCGATGTATGATGTTTGTGCGTCGGTTCCATCAAGATCTTTGGGGGCTTCAATGCTCCATTTGGTTTTGCCGGTTTCAATATGTGTGTCCCTTGTGTAAATCCATGCTGGCTGTGTCCCATTAAACAATGCCTTTCTGTATGTTCAGTGATATTTTTTTTTTTAGAATAGTTTCTACGATTTTTCCCAGCACTGAAATCAGGCTCACCGGTCTGTAGTTTCCCCAATCACTCCTGGAGCCCTTTTTAAAGATTGATAGCACATTGCCCATGTTACGGTCCCGGGCCGTGCCCCGGGACCTGCACTCACCCCGAGGCTGGCCCGGACCTCTGGAGGGACTCCCCAGCCGACGCGGCCTGGTCAGGCTCCTGCTGCGGTGTTCTCCACACGAGGGAGACGCCGTCATCCTCTCGTCACTGGCCCCACCCCCTAGGCGCGCACGTGCGCAGGGGGCTCCGGATTTAAAGGGGCCAGTGCAGGAGAATAGGCCAAACCCCCTGGATGACGTCAGACGCTGCAGGGTTATTTAAACCCTGCAGCTGGCCTAGAACCTTGCCTTGCAACGAGGTTCCTCAGTCTTCTGAGTCTCAAGTTGCTGCTGTAGTCCCCGGATTGCCTTCTCTGTCTTCTGGATTCCGACCCGGCTTTGTCTCCTGACTTCTCGTCCGCTTTTGCCCTTGGCTTTGGTATTGACATCTGACTTCTGGACTCTGACCCGGCTCCATCCCACGACTTTGTTTCCGGCTTCCGTTCCTGGCTTGGTATTGTCTTCTGATCTCTGGCTTCCGACCCGGTCCCGTTCCACAACTCCGTCTTCTGCTTTTGTCCCTAGCTTTGGTTTGGATCTCTGACTCCTGGCTTCAGATCCGGCTTCGCTCTTGGATGCTGACTTTGGCTTCTTCATCATCTCTGGTATCCGGTACTGGCTGGCCTAGAGGATTCTCCTAAGTCCCAGCGGCTCAGGAAGCCATGGGCTTCTGAGGGTGAAGACTCTTCAGCCACCTGGGCCCAGCCATCCTTCGTCCATCTCGTCGGCCGCAGCCCGGATCCTTGGTCGCATAGGATCCCACCAAGAGGTCCTGGTCCCTACGGGCTCCTCCTGGGGGGACCTCAGACTTCCAGTGGTGAAGCCTCATCCGAGTCTCTTCTGTGCCGCCTCCCAGCTGTGACGCTCGCTGTGGTCCTCCGCAGCATACCATCCACTGCCTCAGCCGGCCCAAGGGTCCACGATCGTAACAGCCCACCCTCCAATCGTCACGTACAATAAGTGATCTTAGTGATAGGTTACAAATTATTAGTAATATATCTGCAGTTTCCTCAACCGATTCTCCGTGGACTGAAGAAATAAATCCATCGCTCAATAAGCTGCATCTGAATCACTAAAGTTTCCTTTAATGCTGATTGAAAGAAAAGGCACAAGTATTGCATGATAGTCAAACCATGGTCAGCCACCTGTGAACCAAACAGCATAACTTCCTCATCCTTTCTTTACAACTGCAAATTACATATGTGTAGGGAAACTAACAAACTGTGCTAAATCATTATCCAGTAAAGAAAATAAACACTGAATAATGGAACATGTCTGATCGTCCACATGTAAATTAAAATCTCTGGCCACAATGAGAGATGACTATGTAAGCAACACAATAGCTGTACATTCATGCATCCTTTCTAATCTGTCCTGATTAAGACCTGATGGGTAATAAATCACTAATGGCCCAACTGTTTGAACCACCTTAAATTGAAGTAACAAACCTTCACAATTACCCAGGAATGCAAAGCAAGCAAGTGCTTTGTGGAAAAACCCCATGCATGCTTGAAATGGTATGATTTAGAATAAGAGCCAAAGCACAGAGAGGTCATGTAAAAGTCTAAATCCTTGTTAAAACGGGAAAGTCCATTAATTGTGTTAAGAGTAGATCTGCTTGGGTTAATTTTGATTTAAATGGGAAAGTTTTCTTCTCAGGAGGAGGTCAGAAAGCAGCTCAGCAGTAGATATTTGTTGGGTTTGTGGCATATTGTGGACTCTTGGTCGAAGTGGTGATGACTCCTCCCACGGGGAGGGGCCCCGTGGGGAACCACAACGATAGGCTAGACTCTAGTAAGCAGACACTGAGAAAAGGAAAGCTTTGTTGTACTGCTGATGTAAGTTGAATCTTGCTTCAAGGAAGGGATAGTACTGTAGGCCAGCGATATCACAGTAAGCTCAGACAGTCTCTATAGATGATGGTCTCACCCGGATGTAGCAAGGTTGGGTAATGTTCCGCAGTGCGGGATAAGCCGAACCTTAAGGTTGGAATAAGGAGAGCTGGAGTGTAGCGATACTCACAGAGGCAGTGCTGGTAACTTCCTTGGTAGAAGAATGGAGAGAGGGGTCCGAGGTGCAGGATACCCTGAGCAGGATAGGCCCTCGAGGAGCGAGTACCTAGGAGCTCCAAAAGATCCTGGAAGAAAGTAGATAGGACCCCCGAGGAGCGGGTGTCCTTAGGTTAGGTAGTTGAACCCCAAAGGGCAGGTGGAAGCGAGAGGCCCCCGAGGAGCGGGGACCCAGAGCTTCCGTAGGAGTGAGTTACCCCAGAGGGTAGAGAGGAATCCAAGCGAGCAGCTTAGAAGCAGTCAAAGTAGCAAAACTGAAGTCCTTGCTAACTCGTTGGGCTATAGTGGAGCGGAGGTTTAAATACCTGGAGGTACTGATGTCATGCGGTGGGGACGCCCCAGAGGTTCCCACCATGACGTATTCAAAGCGTAGGTGGCGTGCGTGCATGCGCCTAGGAGGCCTTAGGAAGAAGCATGGCAGATGGGGACGCCCATACTGTGTTGGAGATGCCGAGGGTTTTGGCAATCAGCACCGGAGGCAACCATCCTTCCCAGGGAGGAGGAAAAGGGTAGAAGAGAGATGAGGCAGAGCGGTGGCAGCCGTCTGCGACCGATGGACACAACTGTACCCACCTTCAAAGGGCCCTCTCCAGGACCTCTTCCTGGTAGTCTGGGTTTTCGAGGATGTGCGAGATGAAATTGACGTACCATGTCTTTATCCATGATGTTGGTCAGAGGTTCAGAGGTTCCCATGAGTTTTCTTCTGGTGCATAGCCTTCCCAGGAGATTAGATATTCCCACGTCTTGCCTCTTTTACGGGCATCCAAGATGTCATCTACGGCATATTCAATGTCGTCCTCTGTGTCCAGATTTGTGTGTTCTGGGGTCTTCTTGGAGAACGCCGAGAGAATCAAGGGTTTTAACAGAGAGACATAAAAGGCATTGTATATTCTCATAGATGGAGGCAGTTTTAGACTGTATGTCAAATTTCCCAAGCACCGAAGGATTGCAAAAGGTCCTACATAGCGAGGCGCAAAGCGTGCTGAAGGTAGTTTAAGATGGATGAACTTGGTACTCAGCCAGACTTTGTCTCCAGGCTGAAACTGATGTGCCTCTTGATGGTGAGCATCGTAGATCTTTTTTGCTTTCTGTCCTGCTTTGAGGAGCAGGTCCTTAATTTGCTTCCAAAGCTCAGATAGCTCTGCTGCAGTAGCCTGTGCGGCAGGAGAAGCCACTGATAAGGGAACTGGCAGAGGAGGAAGCGGTTGTCATCCATAGACGAGTTGGAAGGGAGAAGACCCTGTAGATGTAGCAGAATGCGAATTGATAGCAAATTCTGCCCAAGGCAGTAGTTCTGCCCAGTCACTCTGTCTTGAGTTAACATAGGACCGGAGAAACTGTTTAAGTGTTCTGTTCATTCTTTCAGTCTGACCATTAGACTGAGGGTGGTAAGCTGAGGTCAAGTCCAAGGTGATGTCAAATCTTTGACATAAGGCTCTCCAGAATTTAGCAGTGAATTGTACTCCTCTGTCAGACAGAATATGCTTAGGTATTCCATGAAGGCGGAAGATATGTTTGATGAAGAGTTTCGCTAACTCCACAGCAGAAGGTAATCCTGGTAAAGCTACGAAATGTGCCATCTTGGAGAAGCAGTCAACGGTGACCCAAATGGTATTGTTCCCATTGGAGAGTGGTAAGTCTACCACAAAATTGGTTGCTACATGTGTCCAGGGTTCATCCGGCGCTGGCAGGGGTTGTAGCAGACCCCACGGATGTCCGGCTGGCGGCTTTTGCTTTGTGCAGACAGCGCAGGAACCTACATAAGCTTGTACATCCTTTTTCATGGTTGGCCACCAGTAATACCACTTTAACATAGTCAAAGTTCGACTCTGTCCATAGCCAAAGTGCGACTCTGTCCAGGATGACCGGCTAGGTGGGAATCGTATGCCCACTTCAACAGTTTTCTTCCTTTGATTTCTAGCCACATCCGTCTTCCAAGCGGGTATGACATGAATGGCTGCAAGAACCACTCTCCGAGGGTCAATGATATGATGGGGTTCGTCAGGCACATCGTGAGATGAGAAGGATCATGACAGGGTATCAGCTCCAGTGTTCTTCTCTCCCAGATGGTATTTCAAGAGGAAATCGAATCTGTTAAAGAAGAGTGACCATCTTGCTTGATGGTGATTGAGTCATTGAGCATGTCTAAGATACTCCAAGTTCTTGTGATCGGTGTACACTACTATCTGGTGTTGTGCGCCTTCCAGCCAAGGACGCCACTCCTCAAAGGCCAGCTTGATTGTGAGTAACTCTTTGTCTCCATTTCCTTAATTTCTTTCAACAGGCGAGAATCGCCTTGAGAAGAAGGAGCAGGGATGGAGCACATAGGATTTGCTGTACTGGCTCAAAACCGCTCCCATGCTGATGTCCGATGCGTCGACCTCAACAATGAATGGGCGATGCGAGTCTGGATGATGGATGCAAGGCTTCTTTTCAAAAGCCTCTTTGAGTGTCAGGCTGATATGGCTTCAGGCGACCAGTTGGCAGGATTGGCTTCCTTTCTGGTCTTAGCAGTGAGAGGAACTGTCAATGATGAGTAGTTCTTAATAAAGGAACGGTAGTAGTTCATGAAGCCCAAGAAGCGGCACAGTGCCTTCAGGCCTGTAGGTTGGGGCCAATCCCGGATGCTTCCTAATTTCTTAGAGTCCATCTGAAACCCGTTTTTAGAAACAATGTAGCCCAGGAAGGGTATAGACTCCTTGTGGAACTCGCACTTCTCTAGTTTTGCGTATAAGTGGTACTCCCCCAGGCGTCTTAGAACCTTCTTGACGTCCTCTTGATGTGTTTGTAGATCTTGTAAGAAGATCAGAATATCATCAAGATATACTACTACACATTGATATAGTAAGTCCTGTAAGATGTTGTTCATCATATTTTGAAAGACTGCAGGTGTGTTACTTAATCCAAAGGGCATGACGAGATATTCGAAGTGTCCATCGTGGGTGTTAAAAGCTGTCTTCCATTCGTCTCCTTCACGAATACACACCAAATTATAAGCTCCTTTGAAATCCAGTTTAGAAAATATCTTGGCTCCCTGGAGTCTGTCAAATAGTTCAGAAATCAAGGGCAGGGGATACTGGTCCTTGATGGTAATTTTATTCAGACCCCTGTAATCGATGCAGGGACGTAAGGTGCCATCCTTTTTCCCTACAAAAAAGAATCCTGCACCGGCCAGGGATTTGTAGGGTCTGATGAATCCTTTTTGAAAGTTCTCTTGTATACAGGTGGACATGGCCTCAGTCTCAGTTGCAGATAGAGGATAAACTCTTCCCTTTGGAGGCTCTGTATTAGGTTTCAGGTTTATAGCGCAGTCAAAAACTCTGTGCGGAGGGAGTACATCTGCTGCTTATTTAGAGAAGACATCCTGGAAGGAAGCGTATTGTGGAGGTAAGCCAGGTAATGCTGGTGTAGTGGGCATGCAAATTAGTGGCGAGACTTCCGCGAGACACCGACCATGACAGCCAGGACCCCAATAGGATAATTCCAGCATGGCCCAATCAAACTGTGGCATATGGTCTTGTAGCCAAGGCAGTTCAAGTACCACCAGGTGCATGGCCTTTTCCAATACGAGGAAGGAAATGGATTCAGAGTGTAAAGCTCCTGTGCGCAGGCCAATGGCCTGGAAAATCAATAAAACTTCTCCAGGAAGTGGTTCCCCATGGATTGAAGACAATAGCAATGGCTTAGCTATTGGTGTGGTAGGAATCCGTAGATGTTCTACTAAGTGTTTTAAGATGAAATTTCCTCCGGCTTCGGATTCGAAGAGAGCGAGGGTCTGAAATTCAAGGCTTCCGCAGAGTAGTGAGACTGACAAAGACAACGGAGGAGTTGGAGAGGTGAGGCCTAGGAGAAGTCCTCCTGCAGATCCTAGGCCTGTCAGTTTCCCAGACAGATGGGACAGGTTTGGATGGCGTGGCCTGATTGCCCATAGTTCATGCATAACCCTGCATGTTATGCATGTACTGTGGGCATAACATGTGGGCATAACATGCAGGGTTCTATGCATAACATGCATAGAAAATGTCTTTCTTTAGAAGTTAAATGACTTCGGCCTAGTTACGTAGGCTCGTCTTCTTCTAAGGGAGCAGACTGTAGGCTTGAGGCAATTGGCACAGGTTTAGAATGGTTAGCTCCCGAGGCGGACTTTTGAGGACTCTTACCCTCTTGAGTTCGGTCTCAAATATGGCAGTAAATTCTCCCAGCCAGTTCCATAAGAGACTCAAGGGTATCAGGCAGATCACGAGCCATCAGTTTGTCCTTCAATTGAGAGTTGAGGCCCTCCATGAAAATAGCACGTAGACATCCAGTGTCCCAGTGTAGTTCGGATGCTTAAGTCTTGAATTTGATCACATAGTCTGTAAGTGGCTTATTACCTTGTTAGAGGTTAAGCAGAGCAGATCCAGCGACGGTCTGGCGAGCCGGGTCATCGAAGACAGACTTAAAAAGTTTCAGAAATCCTGATAGGTCATTCAGGATAGGATCTTTACGTTCCCATAGTGGTGAAACCCAAGCCAAGGCTCTTCCTTCAAGTAGAGATAGGATATAGGTGGTCTTAGAAGCTCCTGTGGGAAAGAGGGTAAGCTGCAGAGAAAAATGCATATAGCATTGGTTGACAAACCATTTACTAGAGATGTGAATCGTGTCCTCGATCGTCTTAACGATCGATTTCGGCTGGGAGGGGGAGGGAATCGTATCGTTGCCGTTTGGGTGTTTAGAGTATCGTGAAAATCGTTAAAATCGTGAACCGGCACACTAAAACCCCCTAAAACCCACCCCTGACCCTTTAAATTAAATCCCCCACCCTCCCGAACCCCCCCAAATGCCTTAAATTACCTGGGGGTCCAGCGGCGGTCCGTAGCTAAATCGGGGGAAGGGGGAGGGCAGGAAAACCGGCACACTAAAACACCCTAAAACCCACCCCCGACCCTTTAAATTAAATCCCCCACCCTCCTGAACCCCCCCCCAAATGCCTTAAATTACCTGGGGGTCCAGCGGCGGTCCAGAACGGCCTCCTGCAATTGAATCGTGTTGTCTTCAGCCGGCACCATTCTGCGCCGCCATTTTGCAAAATGGCGGCGCAAAATGGCGGCGGCCATAGACCAACACGATTCGACTGCAGGAGGTCGTTTCTGACCCCCGCTGGACTTTTGGCAAGTCTTGTGGGGGTCTGGAGGCCCCCCCAAGCTGGCCAAAAGTCCCTGGGGGTCCAGCGGGGGTCCGGGAGCGATTTCCTGCCGCAAATCGTTTTCCGTACGGAAAATGGCGCCGGCAGGAGATCGACTGCAGGAGGTCGTTCAGCGGGGGTTCCGGACCGGCTGAACGACCCCCGCTGAACAACCTCCTGCAGTCGATCTCCTGCCGGCGCCATTTTCCGTACGGAAAACGATTCGCGGCAGGAGATCGCTCCCGGACCCCCGCTGGACCCCCAGGGACTTTTGGCCAGCTTGGGGGGGCCTCCTGACCCCCACAAGACTTGCCAAAAGTCCAGCGGGGGTCCGGAACGACCTCCTGCAGTCGAATCGTGTTGGTCTATGGCCGCCGCCATTTTGCAAAATGGTGGCGCAGAATGGCGCCGGCTGAAGACAACACGATTCAATTGCAGGAGGCCGTTCCGGACCGCCGCTGGACCCCCAGGTAATTTAAGGCATTTGGGGGGGGGGTTCGGGAGGGTGGGGGATTTAATTTAAAGGGTCGGGGGTGGATTTTAGGGTGTTTTAGTGTGCTGGTTTTCCTGCCCTCCCCCTTCCCCCGATTTACGATTTTTTGACGATAAATCGGGGGAATTGGTATTGTATCGTGGCCCTAACGATTTTTGACGATTTAAAATATATCGGACGATATTTTAAATCGTCAAAAAACGATTCACATCCCTACCATTTACACATCTGTGTTTCGCCCGTGAAACGGGTAGGCATGGATAACGGTACGCTGGTCTTGACAGTCACCACCGGAGACAACAATTTTTTCACTGGAGTTGCTGAAGTATTCAGTTGTGCATGTAACTGATTGAAGGCAGTAGCTAGACTTTCCAGAGACTTTTGTTTCTCGGTGATCCACTGGGCTAGGCCAGGAATGGCCTGCAAGGCCGTGAGCTGAGCCGAGTCCATGGAGTTAGCAATCTGTTGGGTTTGTGGCATATTGTGGACTCTTGGTCGAAGTGGTGATGACCCCTCCCATCTAGCCTATCATTGTGGGGAACCACAACGATAGGCTAGACTCTAGTAAACAGACACTGAGAAAGGAAAGCTTTATTGTACTGCTGATGTAAGTTGAATCTTGCTTCAAGGAAGGGATAGTACTGAAGGCCAGCGATATCACAGTAAGCTCAGACAGTCTCTATAGATGATGGTCTCACCCGGATGTAGCAAGGTTGGGTAGTGTTCCACAGCACGGGATAAGCCGAACCTGAAGGGTGAAATAAGGAGAAAGGGAGCGTAGCGATACTCACAGAGGCAGTGCTGGTAACTTCCTTGGTAGAAGAATGGAGATAGGGGTCCGAGGTGCAGGGGTCCTAGCAGGATAGGCCCTCGATGAGCGAGTACCTAGGAGCGCCAAAGGATCCTGGAAGAAAGTAGATAGGACCCCCGAGGAGCAGGTGTCCTTAGGTTAGGTAGTTGAATCCCGAAGGGCAGGTAGAAGCGAGAGGCCCCCAAGGAGCGGGGATCCAGAGCTTCCGTAGGAGCGAGTTACCCCGGAGGGTAGAAAGGTATCCAAGCGAGCAGCCTAGAAGCGGTCAGAGTAGCAAAACCGAAGTCCTTGCTAACTCATTGGGCTATAGCGGAGCGGAGGTTTAAATACCCGGAGGTACTGATGTCATGCAGTGGGGACGCCCCTGAGGTTCCCGCCATGACATATTCAAAGGCATAGGTAGCGTACGTGCGTATGCCTAGGAGGCCTCAAGAAGAAGCATGGCGGACGGGGACTCCCATGCTGTGTTGGAGACGCTGAGGGTTTCGGCAATCAGCACTGGAGGCAGCCATCCTTCCCAGGGAGGAGGAAAAGGGTAGAAGAGAGGTGAGGCAGAGCGGTCCCAGCCATCTGCGACCAATGGACGCAACAATATTATGTTCATAGCTCCCGCTTTGTTGTGGCAGATTTTGAGATTCTGTGGCAATTATAGGGCAAACTTGCAAAATTTCTCTTATTATGAAAAAACATCGATTTTTGATTGTAAACTTTTCACATGTTTTTTAAACAATATTTACTCAATGCACAGAAATAACAAAGTTAATTTATGTATCTGGTAAATTTTGTAAGTAAAGACATATGTTACAGACTTTTAACTATAAAATGTCATTTTTGTTTTGAATTGAAACAGCGCAACCATCCATTTTATATTTTCTTGAGAAAGTCCTTTTCATCTTTCCAAGTATATGGGCTTGTGTCGTACTGTTAATTTAAATTAATGTTGTCTCAGCCAGCTGCAGAATATAACAGCTGCAGACATCCAAAATACGTCCAGGTTTTTGTCAGCCGGTGTATGGATGGCCAGCTATGCCGGTGTGAGATCCTTGGTATAAAGACATTACTCCATCCAGGAATTATATCAAAATTAGCTTTGGTTTGACTTAAAAAAGGGATCAAACACAGATTGCTATCTCTGTTTACCCTTACCTCCTGTTCCCTTTAGAATAAAAGAGGAAGAAGGGAAAACAGGAAGAGAGAGGCTGGATTAAGGAACTGAGCAACTGGGTGTTGTCTGCTCCAGCCTCAGCCTCATTTCTCCTCTCCCCTGCACTGTTTTGGAGGGGAGGGGATTGGAGCATGAAGCCTTGAATTACCCTGCAGGCACAATGCATCTTTCTTCAGATGACTGAATTACTGGGTTAGGGGAACTTCAGGTTTGTTGATTATACTGCTTAGAATCCTGGGAGCCTGGGGTCACTGAGCTTAATTATACAGTAAACTGAGGTGCAGCAGGTCAAATACTGTACGTGGAAATCCCTGTGCATGACTGAAATCTTTCCTAGAAAGCTTTGGAAGATGTCCTCTCCATCAGTATAAGATGAAGACATGTGACTCATCCACACACATGATTCATTACACTGCTGTCCTCTGAGAATACTTATAACAGGTACACAGTTTGTTTTGATGAGAGATTCTTGTAAAATCGAATAACAGGATTACATTGCCCTGAACATATCATGTTCATGTTAGTTTATCTATGCTACTTTTGATGAAAAATGTTTTATTATTACAAACAAAAGAATGCAGTGAAAAACTCAGATGTGTATTTAACTTGATTCTCAAATGATGTCAAATTTGACAAGAGGAAACTATGATGCTGCTAAAAGTAATGCTACAACATCCCCTATTATTTTACACTGCTAATTCATTATTCATGTTCTTGGATTACCTAGTATGCCTGTAGGAAGGTGAGAGACTTCTTGAATAGTATGCTGCAGAAAGTGGATAATTAAACGCTACAGTTTGTTTCTTTGAAAATTGTAACCATCAACTTCTGTTTTGCAATGCTAATTTAGAAGATTTAATATTTTGTAAAAGTTAGTATTAGTTTATGCAAAACAATTTTAAATTAATGCAGTAATATGTTTGCTGCAGCTACCAAGAATTTTGTTAAGCAGGTTGGTGATGGAGGAAGATTAATTCCTGTTCCCAGTCTTAGTGAAGCAGACAAATACCAACCTCTTGGACTTGTTATAAAAAAGAAAAGATGTTTTTTATCCAAGAAAGCCAAATTTATCTCTACACCTTTCACACTAAAGGATATTCTTCAAGGAGAAAAAGACATTTCAGCTGGTAAGTTTTTCTGCACTAGAACTGAAATCTATAGCAATATACCTATATTGGTTGTAAAAATATTATTTGTGCCCTTTTACAACAAGCACAGTACAGTAATATGAAACTGAACAGCTGTGTTTGCTAAACACTTTATAGGGTAGTGTCTCCAAATGGGTTTCTTTTGCACATACCATGATAAAAATGAATTTCTCCCGTAAGTCGGGGTATGTTGACACAATTTCAATCTTTCAAATTTACTGCTAATGCTCTTCTTAATATTGCATTATGCCAAAGTAAAAGCTTCCTTCTGGAGCTCAGAGGGTGTAATAGGTATAGACAATATATCAGGGTATGCTTAAAAATTTAATTGGGTCAATTTCTGTATCTTTTTTGTACATCCAGAAGTTTGCAAAAAAAAAAAAAAAAAGGGCCCAGAGCCAAACCTGAATATTTTTAGTGCAGAATGAAAAAAGTCAACTTTTTGCCAAATATTTTTGTCTAGTTATGGATCTCATAAATTTTGTAGAACTGAAGCAAAATTGCATGGTTTCTATACTAATACAGAATGCTGAATGAGTGATGTATTAGGGCATTTCCCATTGACCTACGCATGTGGTTGAGATATCTGTGGAAAGAGTAAAATATTGTTCTGATGAAAAATAGTATTTTTAAAGAAAAAAGTTGAATACACTGTCTAAAAATGAATAAAGGGGGCCAAAAAAAAGGCAGAAGACAGTTGGCACAGGTTCAGGGATCCTCTCCCTGGGGCCCTTGAGGAGGCAGAAGACAAACAGAGCAGGCTTGGGGATCCCCTCCTTGGGGCCCAAAAAGAGGCAGGAGACAGTGGCTACAGGCCTGGGGCTCCCTTTCACAGGACCCAGGAGGAGGCAGGAGACAGTGATCCCCTACTCGAGTTCTAGTAGCAGAGATTGAAAATGGGTGAAGTTTTGCAAAAGATCACGTTCAAGATTTTTCACAAGTTTCCACTTGTTATATTCTAAAATCCATATTGTTTAAAAAAAAGTAAATGCATGAACATGTATAACAATTGTATTCAGTTCTCAATTTCATTATAATGCTGGCTCAAACCTAAATGTTGGCACTTCTTACTTTAAAGTCTGCTATTTATGCATTCTTCCTAGTGTATTAAATTGACTGTCAGACAGATAATGTAGTAACATAGTAGATGTCCACACAAAAAAGACCAACTAATTGAACTAATCACAGCTATTTCTGTCCACACTGCAAGACAATATCCCAGCGACAGAGCATGGCCTCTTGTAAGATATCTCCCCTCATCACTTACCATTTAGGCATGTGAATGTACAAGATCCCCCCCCCCCCTCCCACTTTTAGCCACCAAGCTTTGTAAGAATCTGAATAATTACCAATACAAGCATGGCTGCATCAGCCCAGTAGTTCAATGACACTGCTGACCACTGTTATGCAGAGGAACCTGAGCTTAGTTCCCAGTTCATGATTTCTGCTCCCCAAGTCACTTGGGCCTGCAGAGACAGCTCCTAAGGGAAAGGAATCTTAGTCATTTTGCAATGACAAACCCCAGTGGACAGATTTAGAAACCTTAATTGCAAGGTTCCAAAATGAGCCCTGGTGTATGGCCTCGAGCCAAAGATGGTTGCTGCAATGATTGTACTAAAGTAGGCTGGCAGGAGATATAAAAAATGGGGAAAAATCCCAACGTAGAGCAAATGAAGATTTATGGTGCCAGATCCCAGCCCTAGTTCCAATTGAGTGGGAAGCCGAAAGAAGCAGGAGGAAACTACTAGATACCAGAATGGATGAGACGATGGTGCAGTTTTGTAAGGAACTGGGGAAACTTTTGGGGAAGGGGGAGACTTTTCCAAAAGGATGGGTTCCACCTTAACCAGAGTGGAACCAACCTGCTGGCACTAACTTTTAAAAAGAAGATAGAGCAGCTTTTAAACTAGAACAAGGGGGAAAGCCAACAGTCACTCAGCAGTGCATGGCTTGGAGGAATGTTTCCTTGAAGGATATTAATGAACAGGAGAGTTAGGGCATCCCAACAGAGAGGTTCCAATAAAAGCAAACGTAGTCCATGTACCTATTTGTAAAAAATCACCTGAGGTAAAGATTTCCAAATTATCCATATCAACTGAAAAGCAGGTTGTTAATACAAACAAAAAACACACTTTGAAATGTCTGTATGCCAGTGCTAGAAGACTAAGAAGTAAGTGTTATAATTAGTGAGGTTTGGGTGAACCCTTGGACACTGTGGCAGCTGACCATGCCCTCGAAGGGCAGTCCCGTGAGGGGCCACAGGTCAGGCTCAGCTTAGGACACACAAACACAGAGATTGATCTTTTATTAGACAATGTGATGAAGCCACCAGAAGTGGCAGTAGTGAGCAGTTGAAGTAACCCGGCTGGGCTAGTATCCCTCAGGCGCTGGAACACGACTCCTCCGGTAGCAGTGCTGTAGTGGAAAGAACTGAGAATAATGAGTACAGTGGAATAAGCACAAGTCCCAGTATGGAGAACCCCAGGATAAGGAGAGCAGGCCCTCGAGGAGTGAGTACCTGGTTCCGGGGAACAGCTGTGAGGGTGAAGATGGTAGTACTCACTGGTGTTATAGATAGCGAATCCTTCCAGGCAGAAGAGAAGGCAGGGAGCAGGCAGGGAACATGGGCCCTCGAGGAGCAAGTACCGGTTCCTGATAGCGACCTGAAAAGCAAGTAAGGCCCCCGAGGAGTGGGTACCCCGTTAGTGTTAAGAGTCTGAGACAGAGTAGCTGGGTACGGAGAGCGAATCCCATCCATAAAGAATCCCTTGCTAACTCAAAGGCTAGCAAACAATGTAGGCTTTAAATATCTGGGCAGTGTGACGTCATCACAGGGGAACGCCCCTGAGGTTCGTGCCAAGTAGGAAATAAGAGTGAGGGCTGCATGGCGCGCACGCCCTAAGGTACAGGCGGAGCATGGCGGGAGGCAGCGCCCAAGCCGGTCCAGGGATGCCGGAGAGGATGTCAGGCAAACACCATGTCAGCCAGGCATTCAACCACTGCAAGAGGAGGTGCAAAGAAAGAAAGGTAGGTGGAGTGAAGCCATCGGGAAGGGACGGTTGCAACAGTACCCCCCTTCAAAGAGTGGTCTCCTCTGCGGGTACCAGGTTTTGGTTTCCAAAGTTGTGAGAGATGAAACTGATGGAGCATCTCTTTGTCAAGGATATTAGCCAGAGGCTCCCAAGAATTTTCTTCAGGGCCAAAACCTTCCCATGAGAGAAGGTATTCCCAGGTTTTGCCTCATTTGCGGACATCAAGAATGGCTTCAGCCTTGTATTCTAGGTCATCTTCTGCTTTGATGAAAGATGGTTCCTGAGATTTGGAAGAGAATTCACTGATGATGAGTGGTTTCAGAAGTGAAACATGAAAAGCGTTAAGGATGTTCAATCCAGGTGGTAACTTCAGACTGTAGGTAACATTGCCAAGACGTCGGAGGATAGGAAATGGTCCAATGTAGCGAGGAGCAAATCGAGAGGAGGATAACTTCAGTCTAAGGTGCTTAGTGAATAGACAGACTTTGTCACCAGGTTGAAAGACAGGCGCTTTGGAATGATGAGCGTCATAAAACCTTTTGGCTCGATCACTCGCTTTGAGTAGCATTGCTTTCATCTGCGTCCATAATTGATGGATTTCTTCAGCAGTGGATTGAGCTGCTGGGGACGTCACTGAGAGCTTCAGTGGAAGTGGCGGTGATGGGGAACGTCCATATACCACTTTAAATAGTGTTGATCCAGTTGATGTTGCTGGATGAGAATTAATGGCAAATTCAGCCCATGGTAACAGTTCGGCTCAGTTATTCTGACGGCAACTCACATAGGCCCGAATGAACTGTTTCAGGGTCCTATTCATCTGTTCTGTTTGGCCATTAGATTGAGGATGATAGGCAGATGTATAATCTAGAGAGATGTCGAAGAGTTTGCTCAGGGCTTTCCAGAATCTTGCCATGAACTGTGATCCTCGATCCGAGACTATGTGCTTCGGTAGGCCGTGGAGGCAAAAGATATGGACTATGATGAGCTTCGCAATTTCTGAGGCTGAGGGTAAGCCAGGCAGTGCCACGAAGTGGGCCATCTTGCTGAAGCGGTCGACTGTGACCCAGATTGTATTCATACCTCCAGAAAGGGGTAGATCAACTACAAAATCAGTAGCAATATGCATCCAGGGCTGTTCCGGAACTGGAAGCGGTTGCAGCAATCCCCACGGTTGGCCAGAAGTAGATTTGTGCTTGGCACATTTGGCACAAGATGCCACATAGGAGAGTGTATCTTCCTTGATAGTTGGCCACCAATAATACTTCTGTAGCTTCAGCAGGGTACAGCGTTGACCAGGATGGCCAAGAAAGTGCACCCAATAGAGCACTTTCTTTCTGAGATGCTTTGGCACGATGGTCTTACCAGCGGACACAGAAAGAGTAGCCGCTAAGACGACTTTCTTCGGGTCGATTATGTGCTGCGGCTCTTCCGGAATATCCTCCGAGAGAAATGAGCGTGATAGGGCATCAGCTCTGGTATTCTTGTCTCCGGAGCGATATTTGAGCAAGAAGCCATTTACTTGTCTATGGTTAAGACGTTGCGCATGGCGGAGATACTCTAGATTCGTAAACACGGTAATTTGGTCCGTAAACACGGTCCATAAACACGGTAATTTGATGTTGAGCATCTTCGAGCCAAGGCCGCCATTCCTCGAATGCCAACTTAATAGCCAGTAGCTCTTTGTCACCAATCCCATAATTCTTCTCTGCCAGAAAGAAACGTCATGAGAAGAAAGAGCAGGGACATAAGGACTTGGAATCTCCAGTTTGGCTCAGAACAGCCCCCACACTGACGTCAGAGCTGTCGACCTCTACGATGAATGGCTTATTGGTGTCCGGATGACGTAGGCATGGTTCCATGGAAAAGGAAGTCTTCAAATCTTCAAACGTGGAAATGGCCTCTGCAGACCATTTACAGGCGTTAGCTCCTTTCCGGGTCATAGCAGTCAAGGGCACTGTTAAAGAAGAATAGTTCTTTATAAAGCTTCTATGGTAATTGGTGAACCCCAAAAATCTTCTCAGGGCCTTCAGGCTGGTAGGCTGGGACCAATTCTTGATACTTTCTAATTTTTGGGGATCCCTCTGGAAGCCATCTTTAGACACAATGTAGCCAAGAAAAGGCACGGAGTCTTTATGGAATTCGCACTTGGATAGCTTGGCGTAAAGTCGGTCTTCACGGAGTCTTAGTAGAATATGCTTGACGTCTTCTAGATGAGTAGACGGATTCTGAGAAAATATCAGGATGTCATCCAGGTACATTACGACACTCTTGTACAACAAATCCCGCAGAATGTCATTCATCATGTTCTGGAACACAGCAGGTGCATTGCACAGGCCGAAGGACATTACTAAGTACTCAAAATGACCGTCTCAAGTGTTGAAAGCTGTTTTCCACTCATCACCACTGCGAATTTGACTAAGTTGTAGGCCCCCTTCAGGTCAAGTTTCAAAAATATCTTGGCCCCCTGAAGCCGGTCAAACAGTCTGAGATTAAAGGCAGGGGGTAACGGTCTTTAATCGTAATCTCGTTCAGACCTCGATAGTCGATACAAGGACGTAAGGTTCCGTCCTTCTTCCCCACAAAGAAGAATCCTGCGCCGGCTGGATGATGCGTATTGAGGCGGCAGTCCTGCCATTACTGGAGTTGTAGGCATGCAGAGAACAGGAGAAACTTCCTTGAGGCAACTGCCATGACAACCTGGGCCCCAGCGGGAGAGTTCCACGGAGGACCAGTCGAATTAAGGCTGATGCAACTGCAACCAGGGTAGCTCCAGAACGATAGGGTGCATAGCCTTCTCTAACACAAAGAAGGGAATTGTCTCCGTATGGAGGGCTCTGGTGCGAAGAGTCACTGGTTCGGTGTGACAAGTCACATCACCGGGCAAAGGCTCTCCATGGATGGATGACAAGAGTAGTGGAGCTTCTAAGGTAATGAGGGGAATCCTCAAGTGTTCCACTAAGTGTCAAAGTATAAAGTTGCCTCCTGTTCCCGAATCCACAAGGGCAAGAAGGTACAGAGAAGGGCAACCAAAATGATAAAGGAGATGGAACAGCTCCCCCATTATTTATTTATTTATTTATTTATTTATTTAGAGCTTTTTTATACCGACATTCATGATACCAATCATATCATATCGGTTTACAAGAAACAATGGTGCAATAACATTAACATCAACATGAACGATAGGCGAAAAGTGATAAAAGTTACAATAAAACAGGGGCACTCGAACTGGGAGGAGGAAGAGCCAGAGGCATGGGTAACTCAGAGATAAATAATATCTGGTCATATACTCAGGACTATAATAATAACATGTACTCAGGACTGAATACTATCAAATATATAAATAAGATCATATACTCAGGACTGTAATAATATCGTATATTCATGACTAAATAGTATCAGGTCATAGAACTCGGAACAAACTAATATAGAGTCAGAGGCCATGTCAGAGTTGGGGTACCTTGACTGGAGGACCATGGCGAGTTATTGTAGTTGGGGAGGTCATAGATCAGGGAAGGCTTGTAGAAAAAGCCAAGTCTTGAGTTTCTTTCTGAATGTCAGAATGCAGGGTTCTTGTCTGAGGTCGGGGGGCATGGCGTTCCAGATGGTTGGCACCGCTGTTGAGAAGGCTCGATCTTTGGTGGATGAGAGGTGTGTGGATTTGGCTGGGGGTGTGTGTAGCGAGCCCTTGTAGGCTTCTCTGATGGGTCTAGAAGAGAAGTGCAGCGTGAGTGGGTAGTGTTTATCGATGGGTGTTCTGTTGTAAATAGCTTTATGGATGATGGTGAGACACTTGTGTAGAATTCTAAAGTTTACAGTGAGCCAGTGCAGGTTTTTCAGGATGGGTGTGATGTGATCTCGTCTGTTGGAGTTTGTTAAAATTCTGGCGGCCGAATTTTGTAGCATCTGAAGCGGTTTGGTGGAAGAGGCAGGAAGGCCTAGCAGAATGGAATTACAGTAGTCTAATTTGGAGAATATAATGGCCTGGAGTACCGATCTGAAGTCTTGAAAGTACAGGAGCGGTTTGAGTCTTTTTAGTACCTGAAGTTTGAAGAAGCAGTCCTTGGTTGTGTTGGTGATGAACTTTTTTAGATTTAGCTGGTTATCAATTATAAGTCCAAGGTCTCTTGCTTGGCTGACCAGGGTGTTGGTGTGAATTGAAGGTAGGTTATCGTTGTGGTTGAGAGATATAAAGAGCATTTCTGTCTTAGACATATTAAGAACAAGGTTTAAGGTAGTAAGGAGGTCGTTGATATCTTGGAGACAGTTGTCCCAGAACTTCAGTGTTTTTGTGAGGGATTCAGTTATTGGGATCAGGATTTGGACATCGTCGGCGTAGAGATGACCTCGTCAGCCTTTCCCTATGAGGAAAGGCTGAAGAGGTTAGGGCTGTTCAGCTTGGAGAAGAGACAGCTGAGGGGGGATATGATAGAGGTCTTTAAAATAATGAGAGGTCTTGAATGAGAGATGTGAATCGGTTATTTCCACTTTCAGATAATAGAAGGACTAGGGGGCACTGCATGAAGTTAGCAAGTAGCACATTTAAGACTAATTGGAGAAAATTCTTTTTCTCGCAACGCACAATTAAGCTCTGGAATTTGTTGCCAGAGGATGTGATTAGTGCAGTTAGTGTAGCTGGATTTAAAAAAGGTTTGGATAAGTTCTTGGAGGAGAAGTCCATTAACTGCTATTAATCAAGTTGACTTAGGAATTGGCCTCTGCTATTACTGGCATTAGTAGCATGGGATCTTCTTGGTGTTTGGGTACTTGCCAGGTTCTTGTGGCCTGGTTTGGCCTCTGTTGGAAACAGGATGCTGGGCTTGATGGACCCTTGGTCTGACCCAGCATGGCAATTTCTTATGTTCTTATAGTTTTTGTTTGCACCTCTGTCCTCCTAGTTCCCCTGTGCATCCTGTTAGATAAATACGCCTTATGTGAGTGGCTGCATTCCCAATAGGACTAATCATTATTAATATATTTGCAACCTGCCAGATTCAGCTATTACTGGAAAGTTCCTGACATGTCTTAGGGATCTTATTCACTGGGAATTTTATCCCAGTTCCCAGACAATTCAAACAATAATAAAAAATGCAGTAACAAGTGTGTGTACCTTTATTCTGTATAATCATGAGCACTAAAAACAATATAGCTTACAGAATTTAGGTAATTTAAACCCCTAAGATTTGTCTGGTTAACTCCCAAGGTTAGCTGGACAAATTATTTGAATATGGTCCCCATGCTGCTGGTGTAGCCAACTCCAGTCCTAAAGAACCACAAACAGGCCAGATTTTCATGATATCCACAATGAATATGCATGAGAAATTTGCAAGCACTGCCTCCATTGTATACAAATCTGTCTCATGTATATTCATTGTGGATATCCTGAAAACCTGATCTATTTGTGGCTCTCGAGGACTGGAGTTGGCCACCCCTGTTTTACATGGTGGCCAAGTTGAAGTCCTATGCCTGTTCAGTGAACATGCTGAGGGTCCAACAAAGCTATGGTGCAGGCCTGTCACGAGGATAAATAGCACCCTAGGTGGTAAGGGGGTGGGGACTCCCCCCACCCCTCCAATGTTACAGCCAGCCGGGAGGGATTCCCATTGGTGCTGCAGCCCCACTGGAAAGACCAAGTCAGAATTCGTGTCTGGTGCTGTTATTACAGTGGAGAAGTTCTGGTGCACAGAAGTAAGCTCTAGTGCCCTCCCTGGCCTTGTGTTTGCCCTCTCCTTCTGATGGCCCTGCTGTCGTGAATATACCAAATAAGCAAATGGCAGGTCACAATCTCTAAAATGATGATCACCTATAAAAAAAAAAAAGTTGTTAAATCAACAGCTTGAAAAATATATATAAATAATAGGAGATGCCATTGAAGTCTGTTTTATAGGATGTCAGACAAAATGGGGCTTAGCAATATGAATGGCTGCAATCCCAAAAGCATGAATCATTTATCCTAATGTAAATGAATAGTTATTGTCACCTCTCTTATTGATGCAAATTTCATCTTTTTTTTTTTTTTTTAATATTTTTTAGCAAATAAGATGGGAATTCCCTATGATATAAATGTATGGCACATGGGCACAAACACAATTTCAAATGCTTAATCCCCGGATACACAATCCCCATATTGGCCAATGTTTTGACCAGCTAGACCTTCATCAGGGGAATGTTAAAACATTTAATGTAGACTTATCTGTGGAATGATGTATCTGATGAGATCAATTTTATAGCTCATTGGTTTTGGCCATTATTGAGATCTCATCAGAAAATGGAGTCTGAAATGCTGTGGTGGATGCCATTATGTCTATCATAGCTTTGTGGTCACCAAAGTTGGTCGAGAACAAGTATAAATCTGTTAGTCTGTTTAAGTGGAGTTGTACAAGTCATGATAAAATTTAGGATTACAAAGTTATATTAACCCAATAATGTGGCCACATTGCCTACACAATCTGTGCCACATTTCTATGGTAAAAATGCTGCTTTTTAGTGAGAATAGATTCCATGGCCTCAAAACTACTATATCCTATTTCACTCAAAAATTCCATTTATATTTGAGCAATGATGTTTTATATGGATGTTTTATTTTAATAGTTTATATAGCTATAAAACACTGTTAAATATTTGTTGATATTTGATATTTTGTATTACTAAAATGAATCAGTTTTTAAACTTTTTTTAAAAAATATCATGATGATTATCTTTGATTACAGGTGTCTCATCCTACCAGCTCCTTAATTATGAGGACAAATCAGATGTTTCATTAAATGGTAGACGGGGAAATCATATTATAAATGATGTTGGAGTCAATATTTCAGGATCTGATAATGTTGCAGTTAAAGCTTCATTTGGCATTGTAACCAAACATGAAGTTGAAGTGCCAACATTATTGAAGGAACTGATTTCTAGGTAAGTTGTAGTTCTGCTTAAACTAGCAGCCTCACTTTTGTTTTTTTTTAGGTATTCTGTGGATCTTGGTCGTGTAAAAGTACCTTTTTTTTTTTTGTCCTAACAGTTTCTTCTTACTTCTTTTGGTCTTTCAACTCAGTTAGAACCAAGCTGGTATAGGGTGTGATGAACCTTCATTCGCAGCTACCCAAGGATTTTTTTTTCTCCCTACTGTTGTGCTGGAGATGGACCCTTGGGCCGAGGTGGGGTTGATGCTACCTGTAGGAGAGATCCTAAGGGTCCCCACCGTCAGCAGGTGGAGTGGGCTGAAGGACAGAGGCCGGCTGGTGCTTCACCAATACCAGCCCTCGTTCCCCGTAGGTTGAGCCTTTGGGAACCGGGGCCGGCTGGACTTAGGTGGGCCTCCGTATGTCGTCGTTGATGGAAGGACAGAGAGGTCAGCCCAGAGGCAGCATCAGTGGAATGGAGAAGTCTGTACTGGACGAGGCGGAGTCCCGGAGACCTGGACACTAATAGAACCAAAGTCAGACAGGGGGGCACCCGAGCAAGAACAGGCCGAAGCTTGAATAGGCCAAGTCCAGGACGTAGATTGAAGAGGCATCGTAGAGCAAACTGGAGTCAGGGCCTGCGGCAATCAAGAAGCAGTGGCAAGACAAGGCTGAGGTCTGGACGAGGAGAGAGTTGGTAGCGTAGTTAGACAATGCAGAGGTCCAGGCTTGGAGAGAGTCAATGGCGTAGTCAGGCAATGCAGAGGTCCGGGCTTGGAGAGAGTCAATGGCGTAGTCAGGCAATGCAGAGGTCCGGCTTGGAGAGAGTCAATGGTGTAGTCAGGCAATGCAGAGGTCCAGACTTGGAGAGAGTCAATGGCGTAGTCAGGCAATGCAGAGGTCCGGGCTTGGAGAGAGTCAATGGTGTAGTCAGGCAATGTAGAGGTAGTGTCCGAGAAAGCAATACGAAGATAGGTTAGGAATCAGGAATGCAGGAATGAAGGAGAACAGGAATTTGTGAGGATTAGGAACCAGGAACGCAGGAGAATCACCAGGAGGCAACCAGTACACGACTAGCGTGAAGACCTGGTCTTCTCATTAGAAGCCGAGCCCGGCCTTAAATACCGGAGCTCTGGTGACATCATCATCATCCAGGGCCGCGGCCAAGTTCCCACCGTGGGCCCTTCTTAAGAGTCAGTGGTGCGCATGCCTAGGGTCGGGACACAGCGCTGGACGGCGGCGTCTCTCTGCAGGCCACGCGGAGAGGCCCGACGCGGAGCACAGGAATCTGTAGCTGAAGCTGAAGAACCGGGGGTGGCCCAAGGACAGAGCTGGCGGCTCACCGCCGCCAGGGTTGAGAAACCAGGCACTGGATTCGCCAGAGAGAGGTGAGGGGGCTGGGCCATGGGTCTGCTGCGGCCGGCACACGTAACACCTACTTTTGATTCCTGTCACAAATTGCTTAGTTCAGTCATTGCATCAACAGTCCTCAAACTGGGGCCATACAGTGGGTCTCTTCCAGAACCCTGCAGTCATGGACTCTAAAGCTGGCCACTAGATGTTGCCATTGAATGATGACTCTGATTCCTTCCTGCCTGCAGCACCTTCAGCTCCTAGAAAGCAGAAGGCCTGAGCTGGGAATCAAGTCCAGGTCCCTCCCCATGGTAGCACTAGGTTGGCCTTTACCTCCATTGATAAGTGTTCTGTATTTGAAAGGATGTGGCACTGGAAGAGCTTGAACTGGGGTTTATGTGGGGAGATGGGCTGTATTCTTAGCTTCTGAGCCACTGGTTGGATCTGGTAAAGCCATGACACTGCAAGCTACATATAGGAGACCCAAACCCTCAGGTGAGCTTATTACTCCAAGGAATATACAGAAGGTCAAGCTTTGTCAGATTAAGTTTTTCCTAATATCCGGATGGCTGATAGGCCCATGATACCATAGAACACAACTCTGCCATTGGACATTGGTGGGTCTGTTTTCAGTCATACCAGCATTGCTGTCTTTGGTAATTTATTTAAAAACATTTGTTACTCGCATATTCTAACAATCAAAATATTGGAATATCAGTGTCTTCATGGTTTCTGTACCCCACAGTGTTCCCGTCTTCAGTCCATATCTTCCATAACCTTTGAACAGTTAGCATCAGCTCTTGGCTAACTGGTGTCATGTGTAAAAACTGAAATTGGTGCCACCCCCATCCCTGGTGGCAGCTTTGGCACAGCACTCCTTCCTTTGGTAGTGGCAGCGGTTCTGGCATAGTATACTCATCTCTCCTTCTCTCACACTTTTCTTACCATCTGTCTAACATCAGTATCCCTCCTGCCCACGGTGCCCAGCATCCCCGTCTCTCTCCGTCCCCCTTCTTGCCCAGAAGCATCACTCTCTCTTTCTCACTTCCACCCCACTCCTTCCTGCAGGCTGATTCTTCCCCCTACTACTGTAGCTAGAAGCCTCCTTCCTCCTACACAGTGTTCCAGAGTCTTCTGCTTGCAGATATCATATGGAAGAGTGTGGGAGGGAGGAGGAAGCGGTGCCTCCCTTCCTGTGTGGCTGCACAGGGCACACTCTCCAAAAGCTGACCCTGATCACTGTCACTTTTTTTTTAAATATCGTGATGATTATCTTTGATTACAGGTGTCTCATCCTACCAGCTCCTTAATTATGAAGACAAATCAGATGTTTCATTAAATGGTAGATGGGGAAATCATATTATAAATGATGTTGGAGTCAATAACCTTACACATTTATGGACTCTGGTTTGGCCTGTGCTCCAATTTTCAGCACCTGTTTCTCTGTCTTCACTATCCTTGGTGTTGACACCGAGACCCAGCACCAATGTCTCAGGCTATCCCCGTTCCCCCCCCAAGAGGTCACTATGACTTAAAGCAATTATTACACATACCAATATTGAGTGGATGAAGAAGGCCGCAGCTTTATTGTTATTAACAAAGATTAATCATCACCGGTGCGAGCCGGATACTCTCCTGGCACCAAACTGGTGCCCCCTTCGGGCTGCCAGCCATGTTTCCTAGCAAGGCAGCCCCTTATGCCCGGCCCCCCGCTGTGATTTCCAAGTAAGGGGGCCTCACCCAGGCTGACAAGGTCGCCCTACCGGCTCATGCACCCGCATAATTAGCTGCGACGGTGTAATCAATGTACATTATTGTTGTACTTTGAACATTGAGGCATGGGCCCTTGGTCGCTGCAAGAGATGGCACCTCCCACAGGGCTCTGCCCTGTGGGGACTTGCAGCGATAGGCTAGTAGGGTTGTGAATTGGGCTTCGGACGATTGAAAATATCATATGATATTTTCAAAATCATCAGAAATCGGGGGCTCCCCCACAACGATAGGAAAACCCCAGGGAGCACTGGATGGCCGGCGCCATCTTTAAAAATGGCATGGGCCATCCAGTGCTCCTACCATGTGACAGGGGCAGGCCAATGGCATGGATACCCTGTCACATGCTAAGGGCAAAGGCCATCGGCGCCATTTTTATTAGTGGCAGCCGATGGCCTGAGAGTGGGAGATCGCTCCCGGGACCCCCAGTGGACCACCAGGTACCTGTAAAACGTTTTTGGGGGGGATCGGGAGGGTGGGGGAAACTAAGGGATTAGTTTTAAAGGGTCGGGGTGGGTTTTTTGTTTATCGGCTCAGGCGCAGCCGATAAACAAAACTGCGATCGGGCCGGACAAAAAAAACAACCCACGATGTGAATCGGAACCGGAATCCGAACCAATTCCGGTTCCGATTCACATCTCTATAGGCTAGCTCCGAGCAGAGATGGACACAGAGAAGTTAGTTTTTATTATACTGCAATGTAGATGGTAACCCGAGGAATGGGTAATGATCCCAGCCAGAAGAGGTCTGATGGCAATGTTCCGTCTGAAGGCTGCAGAGTGGAAAAGGCAGTCCCACAGTCTCACCAGGTCCTGAGAGGGAGATGGGTCCGGTAGTGGTCCACAAAGCGGGGTAGGCCGAGAATCCAGGCCTAGATGAAAAGGCCAGTGAGAGTAGATCCGGTAGTGGTCGGCGGTGTGGGGTAGGCCGAGGATCTATGAAGAGAGAGATGAGACAATGCAGAGACAGAAGTGGAGTGGTAGTACTCACTCTGATGCTGGCAGTTGTAGTAGGAGAGAACCCCCGAGGAGCGGAGGTCCAGGACGAAATAAGGCCCCCTAGGAGTGGGTACCTTAGGCGTCCTTGTAGGTGGTAAGCAACCCCAGAGGGTAGACAGGAGCGAGGTAAGGCTCCCGAGGAGTGGGTACCTTAGGTGTCCTTGTTGATAGCAGATAATCCCGGAGGGTGTAGAGGAGCGAGGAAAGGCCCCCGAGGAGCGGATACCTAAGTCGTCCTGAAGCGAGAGTACACAGAGCGGAAGCGTCTGGTAACGTAGAGAGATCAGTATGGAGGATTCCTTGCTAACTCGTGTTAGGAATCATGAACAGAGTTTAAATACCAGAGCTTGTGATGTCATGCAGTGGGGACGCCCCCAAGGTTCCTGCCATGACGCACATAAAGGACGGGGTTGTGCGCGCTCGCATGCCCTAGGTGACTCCGGGAGAAAGATGGCGAACGCAATCGCCCATGCCGGACTGGGAATGCCGAAGGGGTTGGCGTGGAGAAGCGGAGGCAGCCATCTTCCCAAAAGGAACTGAGTCAGGCAGGAAAAACGTGAGCAATAGAGGGCACAGCCGTCTGCGACCGATGGGCGCAACAATTATTAACATAACTCTAACATCACTTTCTAACTGTGCGATATAAACATAACATTACAATTAAAAGAACCAGATACATTTAACTTTGTCGATGCTAACAAGCAGAGGTGTTAACCTTGCCTTGGGTAGGGTGGGTGGGTGGGAATCTCGCTGGCCGGGGAAAAGGGGCCTGCAAGTGTGCTCCAGCCCTTTAAATTGTGCCGGCGACATCATCGCCGGGTGCTTGTCCCCAGCCGATGACGTCACCAGGCCTCCCCTCCAGCATGCCCTCCACTAAGAAGTCGGGTTTTCCCAACCAGGCCCGCCTCGACATCACCAACGGGCTGTCGCGCATGTTGGCGCGCAGCCCTGGGACTGACACCGAGACCCGGCACCAATGTCTCGGGGTATCCCCATCCCTCCCTGGAGGTCACTATGACTTAAATCAATTATTACACATACCAATATTGAGTGGATGAAGAAGGCCGCAGTTTTATTGTTATTAACAAAGATTAATCAACATTGGTGCGAGCCAGATACACTCCCGGCACCAAACTGGTGCCCCCTCCGGGCTGCCAGCCATGTTTCCTAGCAAGGCAGCCCCTTATGCCCGGCCCCCCACCATGATTTCCAAGTAAGGGGGCCCCACCCAGGCTGACAAGGTCGCCCTACCGACTCATGCACCTGCCACTGGCATGGGGTAGTACACTTGCCTCATGCCCCCACCATAAAGCTGCGTCCTTCATGAGAAAAGGTTTTCCAAGGCCTCTTGAATGGTGTTATTGAAAAGGTCATATCCAATCTCCGAGATGTGTTCTCGGTCTTGTTGCCTGGTTTTGGGGCTCCCCTAATTGGATTGTCAGCAGGGGAAGGCTTCACAGTGGGTGCAGGACTGACAACCCCTGGTTTTGGTATGTACTGTGGCAGCGTTTGCATGCTTTTTTATGCATAAGTCTGCCACAATATAGCTTGGTGGGTTGAGCAGCCATTTGGCTAGGCCCCGCTCGCACGTTTTGCTCAGTCGCTGACATGGTAGGCCTAAGAGTTCAGGATCACAAACTGCGGATCACCGCACACCTGGTGCCACAGATAAGCATCGGAGTACGTCTACACCTGCTGCGAGTCACGCGGATAGGGACCCAGGTGGCACGGATGGTGAAGGCGGTCTTTACTCCCTGGAGGATGGGAAATTCCTCCAGGGTTGGAACTGTATAGCAAAATGTTGCATTTCTTTCATAGAGATGAGTTGCCGGCTCGGATTGCCCAGGCACTGAAGATGCTGGGGGTTCCAGGTGCTGAAGCCAAACAAGAATCCCATTTAGATTCCTTACAACCAGCATTATGAATAATATTCATGAACTGACTGATCTTGAATGGGGTGCCTCGGAAGCTAATTTTAGATGGGGATGAGCCTTGGTAGCGCTGTACCCGCTGGATCTGGCAGACAAAGGGGCCGATGCAATATAAGGCATGGTAAGCGGGTGCAGAAAAGTCAGCACCCACGTTCCTAAAGTGCGCATGGCGCCCGTAAGGGGGGTGCCATGCAATACTCAAATTAGGGGGTTGCACCAACAAGGAGGTGCTAGGCTCGCTTGTGCGACCTTAGCGCCTCCTTGCTAACGCGACCCCGCCGCAGCTGCTGGTTATGAAGACCGATGCTTGTAAACTTGGCATTGGTCTTCATAACTCGGTGGTCTGCCGAGTTTTTTTCTTTTTTTTTTACTTGTGCTCAGCTATTAACGCCTGCTCCAGGCAGGCATTAATAGCTGAGTGATAAATGTGTGTCTGAGACGCACATTTATTTTTTTGCATATGGAGTGAATGAGTAATAGGCTCATTCACTTGCATTTGCATGTGATGAGCGCTATTACATTCACTCCTTGTCCAATGCAGGTTAAATAGGCGCTAATCCCCCTATTGTATTAGGGGGTGGATTAGTGCCTATTTAACCCACGTCAGACTGAATGCACTGTATTGCATCAGCCCCAGAGAGAGCAATTGCACTTTCTGAAAGTGGATGTACTGGTGTGTCCCATCACCAAGCGGGTGACTATCCCCGTGGAAGGGGAAGAGGCTTGAAGGAGACACAGGATAGGAGAATTGAGGCTATCCTTAAGCAAGCCTTGAAGCAGTGGCAGTGAATTGCAGATGGCCTCTTCCTGCTCCCTGGTAGATCACTCTTGCTTGCTCTCTTTCAGAAAGTCGACGAGTCTGATTTGAATTCAGGGCAGTGCCCTATGGCCTCACCACCCTGGATAAGCCCAATCTCAGAAGCTAAGCAGGGTTGAACATGAGCTAAGGATGATGAATTGGCCGAGATGATCCAAAGCCTAACCTTATGAAATGGCTTTTTAAGGGTCACTCTGGTTTGGGAGTGAGAAAAAAAAAATGGCCAACAAGTGGGGTGAGTCCTAGGTTCCTCGGCTACCAGAGGATTAAAAGCAGACACCACACTTGTTCGACGGGATATGTCGTGCTAGGGGTTTTTGAAACATTTTCGACTCTACAGAAGAGTGACTTTTCATAGGGCTCGTCCTTTGGGTAGGTCTCAATCCTGTGTCCCAGGCAGCCCAGATGGGACCAGGCTCAAGTGGTGGTGCCCCCCCCCCCCCCCCCGAATCCTCAATGAGGGTGTGCTGACCCACTCCCGGGAATAGGAGATAGGGGTTCGCCTGGCTCTCCTTTTTATTGTAGATGGATCAAGATCACATGAGACCAGTGGGGTCTGGAGGTAAGAGATGGCTATGTTCTGAGTTTCTCAGTGTTCCTTGGGACATTTTCGTGGTGTCTCCCTGCAGCTCTCCACAGAAAAGACAGACAGTGGAGTGTATGTTGTCAGGACTCCTCAGCCTGCAGGCTGTGATCCCAGTGCCCATGTCTCAAGATAATATGGGCTGATATTCCAATTATTTCATTGTACCCAAGAAGGGGGGTTCCTTTGCCCCATCCTGGATCTCAAGGGAGTCAACCGACTTTTGCAAGTGACACGTTCCTGCATGGAAACTTAACACTTGTTGATAATGGCATACATTCGGGAGAGTTTCTTAAGTCACTGGATTGTCAGAGGCGTATCTGCATATTCCCATCTGTCTGGAGCATCAACAGTTTTCTGCGTTTCACTGTTTTGGGGTGACATTATCAGTTTTTGAGTTCTACCTCTCGGTTTGGACACCGCACCCAGAACTTTCTCTAAGGTCATGGTTCTGGTAGCAGCAGTGTTGAGAAAGGATGGCATTCTGATCCATCCATACTTCGACGATTGGCTAATTCGGTCCAAGAGCCATGAAAGAGAATTTTAATGTCCCATGTAAGGTGATCTCTTTGCTGCAGGTTCTAGGTTGGGTGGTGAACTTGGCCAAGAGCAATCTGCAGCCATCCCAGACACTGGAGTATCTAGGTGTTTATTTTTGACACGAAGCAAGACAGGTGTCCCTATTAGGGGTCCACAATCAGAACTGATGGACACAGGTGTGACTATTGACAGAAACAATATGCCCGGTGGTATGATCTTATCTACATGTGCGTGGGTTGATGGCAGCCACCAGAAAGGTGGTTCTGTGGGCAAGGGTGCATTTGCGTCCTCGTCAATGCACACTGCTTACACATTGAAGTCCACAGTCCCAGGACTACTTAATACGATTTCAGTTACCGATGGAGAACAGCATCCATCTGCAGTGGTGACTGCAAATGGATCATCTAATGAAGGATGTTCCCCTATGAACACTGGACTGGCTACTATGCTCAATGGATATGAGCTTCCAAGGGTTGTCAGTGCAGGGGCGCTGGAGAACTGAGGAGTTCCTCTGGAGCATCAATCAGCTGAAAGCCTGTGCCTTTCAGCTGGCATGCTTGCGATTCATCAACCACTTGCAGGGTCGAGCGGTCAGAATGATTTTGGATAATGCAATGATGGTGGCTTACATCAATCACTAGGGAGGAGTCAAGAGCCAGCAAGGGTTGCAGGAAATAGCCCAACTCATGGAATGGGTGGAAGTACATCTTTAGGAGGTCTCAGCCTCACACATTGCAAGAATAGACAATGTAAAAGCCAACTTTCTCAGCAGACAGAATCTGGATCCATGAGAAAGGGAATTGTATAATGAAGCATTCCAGGTCATGGTGGGCCACTGGGACCTCTCATTTCTAGGCTTGCTGATGACATCACACAATGTGAAGGTTCCTTGCTTCTTTAGTTGCAGGAGAGATCTGAAGCTTTTGGGCATTGATGCCCTTGTGCAGGAGTAACTGGAAGGCAGGCTTCTATATGCCTTTTCCCCTGGTCCATATTGGGCAGAATGATTTAGAGGGTCAAGAGATACACGGGGATTGATATTTCTGGTGGTGACACGTTGGCCCAGGAGGCTGTGGTATGCAGTTCTGTGGAGGCTTCTGGTGAACTTTCTGATTACTGGTCCATAGGGATCCTCTATGGTAGGGGCCTATTTTTTTCAAAGATTGGACTTGATTTTTGTCTTACAGTGTGGTTCTTGAGAGGGCTCAGTTGCTGAAACTTGGATAGTCCATGTCTGTGATTTCCACTTTGGTTCGAGCATGAGTCATTCACTTCTTTAGCCTATGTTTGAGTTCGGCAAGTGTTGAGCCTTGGTGTGAGGACAAGGGGTTCATCCTTGTTCGGTTAAAATCCAGCTCAATTTGGGCTTTTGCAGGATGGGTTGTTTAAGGACTTGGCCCTTTAATTTCTTGAAGGTGCAGGTGGTGGCTTTTGCCTGTTTCTGAGGTCACGTGAAAGGTGAACCTTTGTCAGCCTATCCAGTTGTGACCCGGTCCTTGAAAGGGGTGAAGCATCTTCATGCTTCCTTGCGGTTGTCGGTGCCCTTGTGGAGTGTTAATCTAGTTCTGGATTTTTGGCAGATCCCACCCTTTGACCACTATGTAGCTCAGTGGCGTAGCCACGGGTGGGCCTGGGTGGGCAGCTGCCCATCCAACTTAGACCCAGGCCCACCCAAATGGCACCGGAACTGCAAGTCTGTCGCGGGATCAAATCCCCGTGACAGCGAACAAGAGAACGCACGCCTCGTGCGCCATCACTGCACATATGGGGAAGCGCTGCTGCGGCTGTATGGCCAACCGAGCTTCCTGTTTGGGGTGGGGAGCGGAAGCACCGCGCACAGCTTCCGCTTCCTCCCCCCAAAGCAGGAAGATCAGCTGGCCTCTCCTGCTGCCACTGGCCTCCTGCTATCTTCAGGCCATGCGGCCCGCTGAACTTCCTGTTTGGGGGGAGCGGAAGCGCAGGGCACAACTTCCGCTTCCTCCCCCTCCCCCCCAAGCAGGAAGATCGGTGGGCCGTACGGCCCCAACCCTGAAGATAGCAGGAGGCTGGTGGCAGCAGGAGAGGCCAGCTGATCTTCCTGGTTTGGGGGGAGGAAGCGGAAGCTGTGCATGTGCTTGAATGTGTATGTGTGGATGAGAATGGGAGTCTGGGTGTGTGTGCGGGTGAGAATGGAAGCTTGAATATGTGGGTGAATGGGAGCTTGAATGTGTGTATGTGTGGGTGAAAATGGGAGCCTGGGTTTGTATGTGGGTGAGAATGGGAGCTTGAATATGTGTGGGTGAGAATGGGAGTCTGGGTTTGTGTATGGGTGAGAATGGGAGCTTGAATGTGTGTATATATGGGTGAGAATGGGAGCCTGGGTTTGTGTGTGGGTGAGAATGGGAGTCTGGGATTGTGTGGGTGAGTGAGAATGGAAGCTTGAATATGTGGGTAAGAATGGGTGCTTGAATGTGTGTATGTATGGGTGAGAATGGGACCTTAAATGTGTGTGTATGTATGGATGAGAATAGGACTTTAAATGTGTGTATGTATGGGTGAGAATGGGAGCTTGAATATGTGTATGTGTGGGTGAGACTGGGAGCATGGGTGTGTAGGTGAGACTGGGAGCATGGGTTTGTGGGTGAGAATGGGAGTCTGGGTTTATGTGTGTGGGTGAGAATGGGTGCCTGGATGTGCATCTGTGTGTGCATAAGAATATAAGCCTGGGGAGGGGTGAGAAAGTGAGAGCTTGTATGTGTGTCTGCAGAGAATGTGAGCTTGTGTATGTGTGTGGGAGAGCATATGAGAGTGAGAGCATGAGTGTGTGAGGGGGAGTCTGTGAGAGAAAGTGTGTGTGTGTGTGTGCGTGTGTGTGTGTGGAAGGGAAGAAGACAGTAATAGAAGAAAGACACTAAAAAGGAATTAGGAAATGAGCGACAAGGGAAAAAATGGGAAAAAGAGACCAGGACCAACTGATTAGAAAAATACAAAAATCAGACAACAAAGGTAAAAAAAAAATTTTTTTTTGAGATGTTAGCAATTTAAATATAAGCAACACAACCGCTCTCTCAAAATTTATGGACAGGTAGTAGCCATGTATAAAATTGTAATAAGAAGGCTAAAGTACCACAAATCACCATGAATTATGTTTGTATCATTAAGTAGACCTCATACTTAGGCGTAGATGTGAATGCTATTCTGCATAACGTTTTACACCAGTAGTATAATCATGGGTCAGAAAAGAATTTTATATGCTTAGTGAGTCCAAAGTGAAAAGAATTCAAAGTTGATGTAGCATGACATTTCCCATTGTATTCATTGTTACAGAATTTCTTAACTCATCATAGTATTGACAACATTCAGTTTCTTAAGATAATGTAGCTACTTAGCTTTTTTTTGCATGTGAAGAAACGCCTGAGAGTTAAAGGTGTACTAGCCCGACATGGACAGGGTTTTGGCGTCTGCCTTCATCAAGGAGTCGAATGTATGTGTGATGATTTTCGTGGCATTTTCACCAACATGGAAGTAATGCGTTTCCTCACATTCCTACATTATCTTAAGAAATTGAATGTTGTCATTACTATGATGCATTAAGAAATTCTGCAACAATGAATACAATGAGAAATTTAATGCTACATCAACTTTGAATTCTTTTCACTTTGAACTCACTAAGCTTATAAAATTCATTTCTGACCCATGATTATACTACTGGTGTAAAACGATATGCTGAATAGCATTCACATCTACAACTATGTATGAGGTCTACTTAATGGTACAAAAAAACGTAATTCACTGTGATTTGTTTTGTTAATAATCTATTGTACTTTAGCCTTATTATTACGAGCAATTTAAATATGTCATCTTTGGGAATGTGTATTTCTTATATTTTTTATTTTGCTTTTTCTTAAGTATTCTACTGTTCAGAAATTTTAGTTTCTCAGGCTTTCTATTTTGGTTTTATCTGCATGTTTCTGTTTCTAATTTATAGTCTCTTATTTCTATATTAGGTAAGGGTCGGTCTCAGCTTTGCCTGTGTGTGACAGAAATGCAGTATTTCTGCTAGTGTGTAGTTTCTCTGTAGTAGTAGTCCAGCTTGTTCTGTTATTCCTGTAGGTGATGTATTAATGTTCTAGGGTCTGGGGTAGTATTTGCATTGCTGCTTTTTCATAAGGTTGCTGTTATTTGAATCCTGAGAGTCAGTGCTGTGACTGTATGGCAAGGTTCTAGATGCCTCTTTCTTTGAAAGAGTTTGTGTTACTTCACAAAATAGCAGTGGAGGGCTATTTTTTGCTGAGGTGACACCAGAATTTGAATTTTTTTTTTCATGTTAGTTGCAGTGTGAATTGCCCTAGCTCTGTGCTGCACCTGTTCTGTTGATTAATTAAATTTATTGTATTTAATTAATCAACAGAACAGGTGCAGCACAGAGCTAGGGCAATTCACACTACAACTAACTGGTTTTCTGCAAAGATGGTTCATGAAAGAATACATTAATTTTTGTTTTATTACATGATTGGATCTGATTGTTTTCTATACTTGTGCATTTATAAACTGCAATAAATATAAAATAAATTCTGATTAATAAGGAATTTTTAATGCTGGTAAGTGCTAGAAATAATTGAAGTAAATTATTTTAAAGTTTCATACATGATGCATAATGGCTGTTGCAAATTACTTAGAAAGCCATTCTAGGGTGCAGTATATGGCATTATTTATCAGTAAAAAACCAACTAGTAGACCTGCACGCCTACAGCCCAACATGTTAACCTTGTGCCCACCCAAAAAATCAATTCTGGCTACGCCACTGATGTAGCTTCTCCTTGAGGTTGGTTACTTTGAGGACGATGTTTTGCGCATAGTTTCCGTCATGCCAGGAGCTCTCTCTGCAAGAGACTCCGGGAGCGGTCCACATGTGAACTGTTCCATTCTTTTTGGCCAAAGGTGGTCTCTAATTTTCATTTGAATCAATCAATTCCCTACCAACTCTGGGCTGGGAGAGAGAGAGAGAGGTGGATGAATATCGCCTGTTACGGACCTTGGGTGTCAAGTGGCGTATTATGAGGTATTGGAGGTTTCTAAACCTCTCAGGAAGATGAATCAGCTGTTTATACTCCACAGTGGGAGTTGGTGTCACAGGCTATGATAGCTCGCTGGATTAAGATGGTTATTGCGGCCAAGTATGTGGATGCCGAGCAGCCATTGCCTAGTCAGGTTAATGCTCTTTCCACTAGGGCTCAGGCAGTGTCATGGGCGGAGATTAGTTGGTTGCCTCCCATCAAGATTTGCCAAGCTGCAACGTGGTTTTTCTTACACAACTTCCAGGCATTATCACCTGGATGTGCAAGCCTGGGAGGACGCAGCCTTCACGCGTGTGGTATTCATCGCATAGTGAGCAGCCTCCACCCTGTTTGGGAGTAGCTTTGGTACATCCCACTGGTGTGGATTAACCTGTTTGAATGCTAAGAGAGGAAAAATTACGACTTACCTGATAATTTCCTTTTCTTTAATGAGGACAGATTAATCCACCTTCCTGTCGTTGGTTGCTGGATGGTGGTGCTATTTTCCTCTTGAGTGGCTGCATTTCCGGGGATTACCGGCAAGTGTCAGATCAAGTCCCTAGATTAGTAATATTACATTCCTTGTCTGACCTCAGTGTTTATTTTTTCTGTTAACTGATTGTTTAAATGGTTGTCTTAATGGTTATGATCATGTATTCTTTAGTTGTTCACAGTTGACTTTTGCAGAGAATATTGACAGGCTGATGTCGGTGCAGGGGTATATATACCGTGACATCAGCTTTGCTCCGTCTCCATCTGCAGGTGCGTAATCCACTGCTGTGGATTAACCTGTCCTCATTTAAAAAAAAAAAAAAAAGGAAATTATCAGGTAAGTAGTAATTTCTCCATTTATAATTGATTTTATGTGAAAAAGGACAGTCAAAGCACAGTCTTCTGAGGTAAAAATATCATTTACAATATGTATATTATATTTACATGCACTGTTGTGGTGCCGCCTAGAAAACCCTGCAAAAAAAGCAAGAGACATATGGTACTCATATGGTCTTAGGCTTACTATTGTTATTATTTAGGAGAGTTGTGGGTGGATCCTTGGACCGGTGGCAGATGACCACACCCCCGGGGAAGATCCAGAGAGGGACCACCGGTCAGGCTCAGAGTATGGAGACAGACACACACTAGTTCTTTTATTAGACAGTATACTGAACCACCAGAGGTGGCAGTAGTGAGCTGGAATGCCCGGTTGGGTTGTAGTCCCTCAGATACTGGAACAGCGATCCCTGGAGGCTGAGCTGTAGAGAAACTGAAATATAGTGAGTAGGCAGGGTATGCAGATTTCATGGACAGAACCTGATGGTAACACTCACACAATGTCTCATAGAAGCCCAGGAGCTGGAATGAAGTAGGCCCTCGAGGAGCGAGTACCTGGCTCCAGGGAAAGCTCTGAGAGAGCAATGGTAACTCACAGATGTAGTAGGCAGCAATGACTTCCAGGCAGAAGTGAATTCCGAAGAAGTCTGGGAACGAGGGCCCTCGAGGAGCGAGTACCGGTTCCAGACTGCAACCTACAAAGTAAGAGAGAACGAGGCCCCCGAGGAGCGAGTACCCCTGGTTAGTCCGAGGAGGCAGAGTAGCGTAGATAGAACAAATCCTTATCTGTATCCTTGCTAACTTGAGTTGTTAGCAATTCAGAGACCTTTAAATATCTGAAGCAGATGATGTCATCTCAGGGGGATGCCCCTGAGGTTTGCGCCACTTCTGGTACTTGAGGCGGGGGCTGCGCCGCACACGCACCCCTAGGCATCAGGTCAACATGGCGGATTGCAGCATTGGGCCAGTCTGGGGACACCGGACGAGGACGGCCGAAAGATGCCACGGCAGCCAGCCTTCCATCAACCCCGGAGGGAGTCGCCAATGCGGTAAGGTGGGCAGAGTGGAGACGTCAGGCAGCGATGGTCGCAACAACTATAATACATCTTGGACATGGACTTGACCCTCAGAAAGCCACGAGAAAACAAAATTACAATGCAATACACTTTCTGTATTAAAACAGCATTAACTACTAGCACTCAAATAGCAACAACCCTACTTATGAAAAAGTGCAAATGTTACACCAGGCCTAAGACACCAATATATCCCCTATTAGGAAAACAGAAGAAGCTAAGCTACTATATGTCCTTACATACAAACTTCACACTATTGAAATACTTCACCTCAGTCACACTTGCAAAACACAAATAGACCCTCAAATACAGAATAAAGAGACCATAAAATATAAATAGAAATGTACAGATAAAAACTGAACTGAAAACCACAACAAGCCAAATTCTGCAGGCACTGCAACAATGGAAAAAATCTTACCATTCCTCATAAAACAATAAAATTAGTAAAACCATACCAATAAAAATAATAATTCAAAATAGCTAATGAATAGAATAACATTCAATAATTAAAAACATACACGTTTTCCAATCACCAGCAAGATATTCCAAAACAGACACATCAAATAACACCCATAATTAAAACTAATAAGGATTTTAAAAATTCCCCATTATCCATACCTGGGAACATTTGATTTCTAGATGCCCTGAAATTGTCATGGATTAGCAGGCTGATAGGAAGTGGTGGTGTTTTGCACACATCTGCTCTCTCTCATTCATGCTCTCACTCTCCAACACACATAGACCCAGCTCTCTCTCATTCTCCCACGCATATATGTACATGTTCTCTCTCACTCTCCTACACACATGCTTTCTCACTATCCCATACACATACTCTCTTTCCCACACACATACACGTGCTCTTTCCCACTCTCCCACACACACTCACAATGCTCTCTCACTCTCTCACACACATGCTCTCTCTCATTCCCCTTTCCCCTTGAAGCAGTAAGCAGCATCAGTTTCCTCCTTCAGTCCCTACATCCAAGGGAACAACTTTGGACCATGGAAGTTGACCCAGCTTTGGCCTTCTGGCAGGACAGGACACACTGCTCCTCTTTCTCCTCCTAAGGCCTGCCATCCACACTATTGATTCCAGTGGGACTCCAGGGACTGTGCTTCTTTTTCCCTTACTAAGGCCCTGCCATCCACGCTTCCTATGCTGGTTCGGGCAGCACTCCTTATATTCTTACCAAGGCTCCATCGGCCCTGCTGCCTATTCCAGCAAGGCCGCACTGCTCTCGATGGCACTGGCGGCACTATGGTCCCTTTGGTAGCGGCCCCTATAGCCATGGCCATATTAGCCATAGGCACTCTACAGCTCTGTCCCACACACTAAACAAGATGTTTCCTGTTCTCATGCTGTCTCTCTCTCCTAGTATCATCTGTCTCTCTCTCCTAGTATCATCTCTATGGAATTAACTTTTAGCTGATGTCTGGGAGGCCACCACCCTGGAAATTTTCCATTTAAAAACCCCTTGAATGTCTACCTAATCATATTTGGCTTATGCTGACAGTTTAGCTATGCTATTGTTCGTATGGCACTTTACTTTGTATCAATGTTGTCACTGTTTTCAACTTTTGTAGATTAATCCATAAATTGAACTTTTTTGTACTTGCCACTAAAATTATTACTTATAATCAGAACCCCCCTCTTTCCTGTGGCAGATTTTTCAAGATTCTGCATCAGTCATGTGGCAAATTTGTATAATTTTGCATGAAGATTGACACCTATCTATGCAAAAAAAAAAGTCAATTTTTTATTGAAAACTAATCATGGTGTTTGTTTTGGGTTTTTAATTATTATTTTGATTTTTTTTAACGTTTTTATAACACAACCAGTCCAAACATTAACACAGTTCTGAATTCACAACAACTTATACCTATAACTTTCCTTCCCCCAATTTCTCCCCTTCCCCCAACAACCCACCCACCCCACTCAATCTTCCAAAAAGGTTGAGTCCTTGTCCCAGGTCTGAAACATAGTCCACTGTTTCTCAAATTTAGTTGTACTATTTCTCCGGCTTGCATTAAGTTTCTCTGTTGTGATAAATATTCCAGAGTCTTTTATACACTGCCATCTTACTGGGTGGTTCTTTCATCTTCCAGTGTGCTGCTATTTCGCAGCATTCAGCTAGTGAAATACGTGTCATCAGTTTGTCAATCATCTTTGTCATTCTTTCTATAAATGCTGAAAAAAGGAATACTAGTGGATCTTTGTCTAATTGAAATTTTGTGAAATTGATGACCAATTTCATTATCATATCCTAAAACAATACATCACACACTCCCTCCAACATCTGTCTGAAACAGTAATAAACATTTGTTTTAATCAGGCTGGCGTATAATACTATCTCAAATATATTTTAAACAAATTCTCCGCTAGTTGGACAGAGATAGTTTTTACCACATGTCCCCTGATTTCTTCCCATATTTCTTCATCCACCATACAGCCAAGATCTTTTTCCCACTCCTCCTGATGCTTAAAAATGCCTTCTGAAGGCATGCTCAAAACCTTATACATATTTTAAATAAACCCCTTAAGAGGCAACCCCTTAATACAATATATCTCAAAATCAGAAGGGCCTTTCCCCAACCATTGTTTGCCTACTTGCTGATATAATTTTTCAATTGCATATATGCAAAGTAACATCCATTGTCTAAGTCACTAAATTTAATCTTCAAATCAGGGAAAGTCACCCAACCCTGTAGGCCTACTATATGACCAATCTGAATAAGCCCTTTCTTTTCCAAATTTCTAAACCTTATACCCTCCATGCCTGCCAAGAAATTCCTATTATGTCAAATTCTCATTAATGATGAATATTGCCCCCAAGAAGGCATCTTACTCATATTGATTCCCATACCAACAAAGTCCATTTATAAAGGGATTCTATACTTCCCTTCCTACTCCTGAACCCTTTGGTAGCCAAGAACATTCATATAGAGGAGTATTGCCTAAGAACCATTGTTCAATGGTCACCCATTGTTTCTGTTTAACTCCCCTATGCCACTCCAGTATCGCTCTGACCTGAGCCACCTTGTAATAACTTTCAAAATTTGGAATGCCCAAACCCGCTCAGATCCTCCCATCCCTTTGGAGCATACATAACATTTTGAGAAATCCCGGGTGGCTTTCGCTGTCAAATGAATTCTGAAAATTTCCTTTAGATTTTTTTCAATACATCATTGGAAATGGCTATGGGAAACATTTGAAACGAGTAGCACAAAAGAAGCAACATGTTAATCTTTAACAATGCAATTCTCCCTAGCCAAGACAAATTAATCTTACTCCAATTTTGTCAATCTGACAACAATTCATTTACCAATGATGAATAATTCAGGTGTACTAATTGTCAGATGTCGCTCGCCACCCTCACTCCTAAATATTTAACATATTTTTGGGCCCATTTAAAAGGAAAGCTATCTTGTAATCAGTTTACCAATTCTGGTGATAGGGATGTGTTTAACGCTTCTGATTTATTCTTCACTTTAAATCCTGAAACACTTCCATATTGCAATAACTTGGCCACCAACATGGTAAGATAAGTCACGGGACTAGATAATGTAAACATCATATCATCTGTGACCACTGAGATTTTATAATCTATTTGTCCTATTTTAATCCCTTGGATATCCCCGCTTTGTCTTATTTTCTCCGCCATCAGCTCCATTACTAGAGTGAACAGGAGTGGCGATAGAGAGCACCCCCTGATGAGAATCCCTCTCCAATTTAAAGGCTTCAGAATATCCTCCATTAACTATAACCCAGGCCTGCAGAGAACTATATAGCTTCTGGATCCATGTGTCAAACTGATCTCCAAGCTCATATTCCTCCAGTACTTTGCACATAAACTTCCAGTTTACCTTATTAAATGCCTTCTCAGCATCGATATATAAGAGAAACTTGGTCTAATTCTCTTGAGGCCCATACCAAGTTCAACACCCATCTTATATTATCTGACATGTTGCTTCCCACAATAAAGTCAGACTGATCTTCATGTCTCAAGAGTGGTATTACCCTGGCCAAACGATCCACCAGTATTTTTGCTAATATTTTTACATCATTGCTGATCAAAGATATTTATTTACTTTTTATCTATTTATTTATCGAGTTTTATATACCGTCGTTCGGTTTTGCCATCACAACGGTTTACAGGTTTCGATCAAAGACAGACAATTTACGTGGGAAATACAAAGCACAAGATGTAGGAGATTGAGGAATAGGTATGAGAGAAGGTATATTTAGATGCAGGCGTCAGAAAGCTAGGTGATGGAATATATCGAGGTAACATTCACGTTGTTAGTGGGTGATCATAGGTGGTAGATAGCAATAGTTGTAGTGGAAAGGTTTAAAATTTATGGTGGTAAAGCTGAGTGTTCGGGTCAATATGTTGTCGGAGTGATGTGGTCGTGTTTATTTCCATTTAGGAGGTCAGTTGTGCTGGGGTTGTTCTGTTGTTCTAGGCTGTCTTTGTAAGCCTTGGTGAACAGCCAGGTTTTTAGGTCTTTCTTGAATTCTTTTAGGTTGGGTTGCGTCCTTAGCTGGGTCGGGAGAGTGTTCCAAATTTTGGGGCTGGTGAGGGAGAATGCTCTTTTTCGTGTTTTTGTGAGTTGAGCTGTGCGGATGGAGGAAATTTTTAGGAGGCCTTTGTTGTTTGATCTTAGGTTTCGTTGTTGGTTGTGATGGCTGATGTTTAAGACTGCCGATTTTGCTTGCTCATTATGAGTTAGTTTGTGTGTGATGGTCAGGGTTTTATATTCAATACGAAATTTTATTGGGAGCCAGTGTAGTGCTATGAGGATCGGTGTTATATGTTCTTTTTTTTTTTGTTCCAGTTAAGATTCTGGCAGCTGTGTTTTGTAGGATTTGGAGTGGTCTGATGTTTGAGAATGGTAGGCCAAGTAGTAGGGAGTTACAGTAATCGAGGTTGGAAAATATGAGTAGTTGCAGTAAAGTTCTGAAGTCAACTGGTGTTAGAAATGGTTTTAGATGTCTTAGAGTGAGTAGCTTGTTATAACCCTCCTTGATTTTAGTTGTTATATGGCTCTTGAATGATATTTCGTTGTCGATGATGACTCCAAGATTGCGTGTATGTGAGACAGGGGAGATAGGTGTCATTTGGTTCTCGAGTACGATGGGAGGTGGTGGTGATGAGCTGGGTTTCTGATCCATGATGGGTCTGTAAGATCCACAGGTAGTTTTGTCTCTGCCTCCCTTTAGCAGAACTGTAAGACCAACCATACACATCGAAGGAGGCAAGGTTCCTTCTTCCAAGAAGCTGTTAAACATTTTCCTCGGGGGTCCTACTAAACTGTTCACAAGCTACTTATAAAAATGTACTTTATATCTGTCAAGCCCTGGAGTCTTAGCTAATTTAAGATTTTTAATTGCCAGCAAGATCTCAAAATTCATAATTTCTCTATTTATAGTAATATGGTGTTGGTCCAACGTTAAACAAAGGAATTGCACATCTGCTAAATAGGTCTCAATATCCACCTTACTGATATTCTCTGCCTCTGAATAAAGATCTCGATAATATTCCCAAAACCTTTGTATTATACAATTAGGATCATACAGGAGATGCCCTTCCTTGTCCCTTATTCCTTGTACCTGAGTTTATGCCACATGCTTCTTCAATTTATTAGCTAACATTCTAGATGCCTTATTCCCATGTTCATAATATATCTGTTTCTCTTGCATCATGAGCACTTTACCTTGCCTTTTGATGATTTTGTGCTTTTGGTCTTCCTGCCTTGAAGGCCTGCTGGCTGTCAGAGAGAGAATTGTCCAATTCACTATTGATGCCAGACTGAACCACACCACCATCTGGTGACGACAGCATGTGGCACTGGGACTGCTGGTAAAAGGGGAGACTCACAGGAGAGAACTGCACATGAGCCTGTTGCTGTTACCTTGCCTGTTGCTGATTTTGACCTTGAAGGGCTGCTGGCTGTGAGAGAGAGAATCATCTGATTTGCTATTGACACCAGACTGAACCATGCCCCCATCTGGTGATATTGGCAAATGGCACTGGGGCTGCCAGTAAAAGAGGAGGTGGGCTACAGCCAGTGGGCCTTCGCTGAATGGCTCACCAAAGGGCCTGCCCCTTTATGGTCCCCTCTGTGGGCCAATGCATGGGACATTGCGAGGATAGTTGTGTGGGGTGGTTAACCTTTTACTTGTTTTTTGATGTTACAGGTATCTTTTGATATATGCATTTGATGAGGGGGTTTGATGGCGGGGGTACCCGTAATGGAGAAGGTTTTCATGGGTAATGATTCAGATGGACTGAATCAAATCACGGTGAACCTAGAAGATGTGGTAGGCCTGATTGACAAATTGAAGAGTAGTAAATCACCTGGACCGGATGGTATACACCCCAGAGTTCTGAAGGAACTAAAAAATGAAATTTCAGACCTATTAGTAAAAATTTGTAACCTATCATTAAAATCATCCATTGTACTTGAAGACTGGAGGATAGCAAATGTAACCCCAATATTTAAAAAGGGCTCCAGGGGTGATCCGGGAAACTACAGATCGGTTAGCCTGACTTCAGTGCCAGGAAAAATAGTGGAAAGTGTTCTAAACATCAAAATCACAGAACATATAGAAAGACATGGTTTAATGGAACAAAGTCAGCATGGCTTTACCCAGGGCAAGTCTTGCCTCACAAACCTGCTTCACTTTTTTGAAGGAGTTAATAAACATGTGGATAAAGTTGAACCGGTAGATGTAGTATACTTGGATTTTCAGAAGGCATTTGACAAAGTTCCTCATGAGAGGCTTCTAGGAAAAGTAAAAAGTCATGGGATAGGTGGCGATGTCCTTTCGTGGATTACAAACTGGCTAAAAGACAGGAAACAGAGAGTAGGATTAAATGGACAATTTTCTCAGTGGAAGGGAGTGGACAGTGGAGTGCCTCAGGGATCTGTATTGGGATCCTTACTTTTCAATATATTTATAAATGATCTGGAAAGAAATACGAGTGAGATAATCAAATTTGCAGATGACACAAAATTGTTCAGAGTAGTTAAATCACAAGCAGATTGTGATAAATTGCAGGAAGACCTTGTGAGACTGGAAAATTGGGCATTGAAATGGCAGATGAAATTTAATGTGGATAAGTGCAAGGTGATGCATATAGGGAAAAATAACCCATGCTATAATTACACAATGTTGGGTTCCATATTAGGTGCTACAACCCAAGAAAGAGATCTAGGCGTCATAGTGGATAACACATTGAAATCATCAGTTTAGTGTGCTGCGGCAGTCAAAAAAGCAAACAGAATGTTGGGAATTATTAGAAAGGGAATGGTGAATAAAATGGAAAATGTCATAATGCCTCTGTATCGCTCCATGGTGAGACTGCACCTTGAATACTGTGTACAATTCTGGTCGCCGCATCTCAAAAAAAGATATAATTGCGATGGAGAAGGTACAGAGAAGGGCTACCAAAATGATAAGGGGAATGGAACAGCTCCCCTATGAGGAAAGACTAAAGAGGTTAGGATTTTTCAGCTTGGAGAAGAGACGGCTGAGGGGGGATATGATAGAGATGTTTAAAATTATGAGAGGTCTAGAACGGGTAGATGTGAATCGGTTATTTTCTCTTTCAGATAATAGAAAGACTAGGGAGCACTCCATGAAGTTAGCATGGGGCACATTTAAAACTAATCGGAGAAAGTTCTTTTTTACTCAACGCACAATTAAACTCTGGAATTTGTTGCCAGAGGATGTGGTTAGTGCAGTTAGTATAGCTGTGTTTAAAAAAGGATTGGATAAGTTCTTGGAGGAGAAGTCCATTACCTGCTATTAAGTTCACTTAGAGAATAGCCACTGCCATTAGCAATGGTAACATGGAATAGACTTAGTTTTTGGGTACTTGCCAGGTTCTTATGGCCTGGATTAGCCACTGTTGGAAACAGGATGCTGGGCTTGATGGACCCTTGGTCTGACCCAGTATGGCATTTTCTTATGTTCTTATGTTAGGATTTCAACTGTGATGGGTCATGGAAGGTAAGGGGATTTAAATAGACATAGCTACAGAAGTAGGGGGGTTAGATATGCCTATCTGCTTTATCTGCATATTGATAGAGGTAAGAGTGCGAGTTCTAACAAGGTTGGGTATAACTTGGCATATATTAATGCACAGTTGGTAAGGAAAAAAGATATTGAGGTGCATGGCATTATTGAGCAGTATAAGTTGGATTTGCTTTTTGTTACTGAATCCTGGCACAAGGATTCAGATACAGTAATTTTAAAAGAATTTATGCCCCCCTGGATATAATTATTTTGGTAGGAGTCGGGGGTTGAAGGTGGTGTGTTTTAGTGATTCTTAGGGAGAGTATAGGTATGAATTAGTGGAATTAGAATGTTCTCCAGAATGTGAGGGTATTCTATTTAAGACCTGGTTATGGGTCTTCTGTTTATTACATATCCTTATGGAGGTGTGGGTTGTGGTAATGCAGGCCATAATGACAATGGTTACTACTTTAAATTTGCTATTCAGTTAATAGTTTTAGGGAATTTTAATTTGCATTTTTAGTGTGACTCACTTTCAATGGTGTAGTCCTTTAGGGACTATTTGGGAGCAGCTGGCTTAGATCAGCCTATCAACAGTGCTACTTATAGTGCAGGGCACACCTTGGATTTGGTATTGATTTCTGAAGAATGGAGTTTAAAGTATACGGTTTCCATGGAAGCTGTTATAGAGGTTCCATGGCCTGACAGTTTCCTGATTTTGCTTCAGGTATGCTTGGGGAAGAAAAATTGTACTAGTTAATTTAAAATCTGGGAATCAATGGATGTTGACAGGTTGTTATTTAAATGGATTGATAAATGCATCAGATGAGGTGGAATACCACCATTAAGGGTATTTATGAGGAATGTGCACCTGAGAAAGTAGGGAATATAGGGCCCCAAGGTTTCCTGCTGGGCTATTGGCTAAACGGAAGGAATTAAGAAAGGTGGACTAGAGGTGGTGTAAGACCAAAACAGATGAGCAAAAAAAGAAGTATAATGATGTTTTTAAAGGGTATAGAGTACTACAGGAGACTAGGAAAAGAAATTATTATACTGATAAGTTTAGTAGAGCTTTAAATAAGCCCTTGGAATTGTTTGCGGTGGTGAAAGATCTGATATCACTCCCCAAAAGAAATGAAGTTTGAGGGAGCTAGACCAACAAGTGATGCAATGGCCGAGCATTTCCAGGAAAAGCTGAGAGGGATAAGAGCATAGGTGGAGGATAAAAAGGCCAATGGAATAACTAATGTTAGTTGTGCTCAGGTGGTGGCCAATACTAGTTGGAGTTGTTTTGTTCTATTGAATGAAATTGGACTACAGAATATGGTTTGTGACATTCGGAAGACTTCTAGCTATCAAGATCAGTGTCCTTTTTTTGCTTATCTCAAATAAACTTTCTTTTTTCCAGCGTGGTTTGTTGGAAATTTTGAACGTTTTATTGAGGATGGGGCTGGTGCCCATTAGTTTGAAAGAGGCTTCAGTAACACAGATTCCAAAGAATCCATCGATGCCTTGTAATAATTTGGCTAATTATCGTCCAATTTCGAATTTGCCTTCTGTAGCCAAAATTCTGGGAAAGTGGGTTTTGAACAACTGGAGGATTTTGCCATTATGTTGAATATATATGATGGAGAACAATATGGGTTTAGAAAGGCTTGTGACACTGAGATGCTATTGATTTCTCTACTGGATGATAATTAACGTTCAGTAGAGACTAAGAAATCTGGTATTTTAGTTCAATTGGACTTAGCCTCAGCTTTTGATACAGTCTGTCAAGCCAAGTTATTAGCAAGGCTCCAGGATTATGGGGTGACAGGAACGGTCCTGCATTGGTTTCGCTCTTTCTTAAGTTTTAGGAAACAGAGGGTATGTCAAAAGAAGGGCATGTCTGATTGGAACCCTTTGGATACTGGAATCCCCCAGGGCTCAAGCCTTTCTCCTTGTTTGTTCAATCTTTTCCTAAGTTTTGGGTAGAGTGATATCAAATATGGGATTGATATATTAGTGCTATGCAGATGATGTACAAGTGTTTATCCCAAGTGAAGTCCCAGGGGAAGTGTCAGTGGTCAAGCTCCAAAGCTGTTTAGCTATTATTATTAATTAGATGTTAATGATTTGTTGTTAAATGGGGGTAGGACCACTCTCTTATGGGTGGGTAATACACTGTTGTTATCTCCTCCTTGTATTCAGTTTGAGAGGGGTGAGTTGGGTACAGGGGTGGATTCCCGCTGACAACCGGCCCGGGGATTCGCCGCCCAGGCCGGCCCAGGAGATACCACGTGGTCTGCCGAGCACGGCTCTGTTACAGCGTGTTCGGCAGACCACGTGACTAGAGGGACCAGCCCACCGGGGGATGCCCCATCCCCTGATAGGGCAATCTACCCCTGGTTGGGTGCATCTATGGAAATACGGAACTTGAGAGTTACTTTGGACTCCTGTCTAACCCTTAAGGCACATGTGTCTAAGGTAGCAAAATTGGCCTTTTATAGGTTAAAATTAGTAAGGCCTCTAAGAAATATTCTGTATATTGAGGATTTTAGAACAATTGTACAAGCATTGGCATTAACTTACCTTGACTACTGTGATGCTTTGTACTGTGGGTTGCCAGCTAAATTGTTAAGGGTTTTACAGTGGTACAGAATGCAGCTGTCCAGGTTATTTTCAACTTACCTGTTTGTGGGGTCAGAGCTGGAAAAGGGTGATGGACACCACCTTCAGGGTGCCACAGGACGAGAGGACAGACTAGAGTGAGGTTGGGCAGTCTGATGAGGCTGGAGCAAGGTATCATGTGCAGGCTGGACTGGAGCTGCGTGGAAATGAGTGCACTGGGACACAGGAACAGATTGGAGCTGAATGGAGATAAGAGTGAGCTGGACCGCACTGGAGCTGCGTGGAGATAAGTGTCCTGGAACACCAGAGGTGTGTAGCAGTAAGGGAGAACTCGGGGACAGACTGGAACAGAGGACTCAGACAGGACAGATCCAAATGGGACAAACACAGAATGTAAAACACAAAGTCAGAAGGCAACAACAAGGAAGGCCTTGAGAGACAAGGCAGAGAGAGGCCTAGAGTCAAGGAAAATACCTAGGGAGGTCTCAGGGCTAAGCCAAGCTTGATAAGGCCAGAGGCAATGAAAGGCCTGGAGCAGGCTGCAAGGCAAGGGAGATTCAGAAGGCCTATAGGCCACAGGGCAAAGCTAAAGACAGAAGGCCGGATGGCCACAAGACTAGGCAGGGAAAGACCAAGATCAGAAGGCCCAAAGGCCACATAGTACAAGGCAAGGCGAGACAGTAATCTGAAGGCCCGGAGGCCATGCAGAGAAACAAGGAAAGGCCTTAAACGGCTGCAAGGCAGAGGTGGCTAGAGCAAGGAGTGGCATAGCACTCAACGCCAAAACATTGAGGGAAAGGACAGGCAGGGTTAAGTAGGGCAAGAGTCTGGGTAGGCAGGAGACAAGGGCCTGGACAACCTGAGGGATGTGCTCATGGTGAACCCCTGGTGGAGTGGAGGTAGAACAGCAGGCAGAGGCCTTAGACCAGAGACGTGCTGGAGAGTTCGGTTCCAAGCAGGGCTCTCCGGGATCCCCTGGCAGAGGGGATGCTGCACAGTAGCCAGAACTGTAACATTACTGTGGGGGACAGCTGTTAAACCTTTTTTGAAAAAGTTTCACTGGTTGCTAATTAGTGCTAGAGTACAGTTTAAATTGCTAGCTATGATGCAGATTGGTTTATGAGAAGTCGCATAATTTAAGAAATAAGATTTTCACTTATGTGCCTAAATGAGAACTGTGACTCTCAAGTCAGGGGCTTCTAGCAATTCCTTCAGTATCTGAATATTGAATGCATAAAACAAGAGCCAGGGTATTTTCTATCGGTGGGCCAGACATGTGGAATAGTCTACCAGTGGCAATCACATCAGGGGTAAATCTGAGTATTTGAAGTTCAGAACCTTATTGAGAACAGAACTATTTCATAGAGCTTTTGCAGAGAAAGATTTAGAAGTGTAGAGATAGCCATAGGTGAGGATGTGCTGGTATTTTATTGCAGTTTTAATGTTTTAATTGTGTTTTGTATATTTTATGAATATTTTATTGTAATCCACGTTTGACTATTTTAGATTTGCAGAATATAAATAATTTTTAAATAAATTAAAAATAAATCATCTGATAATTAATGTGATTTTAACTGATTTCTCAGCCCTTCCAATTGAGCAAGTGCTTACGAAAAGCCCCTTTCTTTATGTAACTTTTATAAATCCACTATAGATTTCCTAAGATTCTCAGCTTGTCTTTGCTTCTGCTTTTTACCTTGGGAAGCCCACATGATTAATTTCCCCTGTAGGACACACTTCAAACCATCCCATACAATATCCTCACTAATTTCTCCAGAATCATTGATTGTCAAGTGATCCTGTACTTCTTGCTCTATTTTCTTACCAAGCGCCTCATCACGTAGTAGTGCATCATTTAATCACCACTATTTCTGCATTTGGAATGGACTAAAATTCAAAAACTCGACCCGTATATGTCTTTGATCTGTCCAACTCTGGGGTTCTATGTATGACCTTCCAAGTTTTCCCAACAGATTAGATGTACAAAACAACATGTCTATTCTGGAATAGGTCCTATTTACTTCAGAATAAAAAGTATAATCTTCATTTTAGGGTTTGGTATCCTGCAGCTATCTACCAAACCTACCATCTATATCAATTTAAATAACTGGCATGTAAGTTTCTTTTGTGTGTGTGACAGGAAAGGATTATCCAACGTTGGTCACATAGTTAGATTAAAGTCCCCCCCCCCCCCCCTTATCACCACTCCCTTGGTCAGCCCCACCATAGAGTCTATTAATGATTTTAAAAATTTGATCCTTGTCTTGATTTGGAGCATAAAGGTTAACCTTGCACACCTATACTCCCTCAATAATGCTATTAAGAATAAAAAATCTACCATTTTGATCCTTATGCGTTTCCAAAAATGAAATATTGAGAGACCTGTGACAAAGAATCCCCACTTCTTTACTTTATTTATTCTGAGTAGAAAGATTTGGGAAAAATCCTTATGTCTCAACAACCTTTTATTTCATCTTCTAAGATGCATCTCTTGAATAAATGCTATATCAGCTCTTAATCTCTTTAATTATTTGAACAGGAGTTGCCTTTTAGTGGGTATATTCAGACTGCTAACATTCAAGGAGACTACTTTCATACTTGTCATTGTTCCACCTGGCTCCCATCTTGCCCCTCCTTCTTCCTTTTCCCACTCTGTATCCCTCCCCCACTTAACCAACCCATATCCCAACCAAACATTTCTTGTCCCTCTCCACCCCTAGTCCTCCCTTGACTTCCATTCTCCAATACAATCCCCTCAATTTCTCCCCCTCCCCCATCACTTCCTATCCCTATTCCCATATCTGTCACTTGACAGAAACCTTAGAGAGAAACCCACCTCTCAGATATGCCATTTTCAAATAATGTTCATTATCATACTCATAACCAGCTCAGGTTAATAAACATTGATCTTGTTGTTTACAAGAATAAGTTTTCTTTCCCTCATGAAGATCATGTAAAACCTTTCATGTTCTCAGGCTTTATATTTCTTCTCCAATGCCATGCTTTGCCAACAGGATAGTGCATGTTTTACAGAAGTAGAAATTCCAGCTGATTAAGGGAATGGAACAGCTCCCCTATGATGAAAGACTAAAGAGGTTAGGACTTTTCAGCTTGGAGAAGAGATGGCTGAGGGGGGATATGATAGAGGTGTTTAAAATCATGAGAGATCTAGAACCTCTCATGATTTTACTCTTTCAGATAATTATTTACTCTTTCGGATAATAGAAAGACTAGGGGGCACTCCATTAAGTTAGCATGTGGCACATTTAAAACTAATCGGAGAAAGTTCTTTTTCACTCAACGCACAATTAATCTCTGGAATTTGTTGCCAGAGGATGTGGTTAGTGCAGTTAGTGTAGCTGTGTTTAAAAAATGATTGGATAAGTTCTTGGAGGAGAAGTCCATTACCTGCTATTAATTACCATAAGTTGACTTAGAAAATAGCCACTACTATTACTAGCAACAGTAGCATGGAATAGTTTTTGGGTACTTGCCAGGTACTTATGGCCTGGATTGGCCACTGTTGGAAACAGGATGCTGGGCTTGATGGACCCTTGGTCTGACCCAGTATAGGCATGTTCTTATGTTTCTGGGTAAATTGTCCTTTTTCAGACCCAGTGCTGGTGTGTCTGCTCCACCTCAACTATATTGTTTTCTTGTTCCTCAGAGCTATTCATATGCAAGATAGCTTTACTAATTCACTGCATCATGGATATGACATCCTTATATTCACTTTTCTCTGGCACTTCCCAAATTTAAATCTCTAAATCCTCAAGTTTATCGAGGATCTCTGCATACCTCAAAGTTATAATGGAGGGAGGTAGCTCAGTAATTTGCAAGGCCTACTCTTCAATCGTTTGCTCTGCCTCATACAAGTGTGCTCCAGTCTCAGCCACATCCCCTTTCAATTCCGACATAAGCTCCAAGATTTCATTTTTTACTAAAAGAATGTCCTTATGCAGGTCCCGGAATCACCCTTTGGTTCTGCCTGGTTGAGTACCTGCTTCTCTGCTCCTGATTTGCCTCCTGCCATGTTATCGGTCTCCAAATCAGACAAAACTTGTTCTCATGCAGCCTGTGATCTGCTTACTCCTTTACTTGGCCCACCGCTCTGCTCAAAAAAGTGCTTTATTTCCGTTGTTTTCCTGTGGGTCCCCATTTCTGCGGCATACTTGTTCGTCTCGATTTTATTCAATTGGGCTTTGAAATGGCTGAGTCTCTGCTATATTTTAGCTTTTGTCACACACCTGCTCATAGCTAACTGATTAGACAGCCATCTCAGAAGATGACATTACTTCCTCATGTTGTTTGTTTTTAAACAATTTTTAAACTATATACAAATACAAAATTTACCAAGTACAAAAATCCACAATTTATCATGTTAAGACATAAAAGTTACAAACTTTTAATTGTGAAATGTCACTTTTGTTTTGAATTGAAATAGTGCAACCATCCTTTTTATATTTTCTTGAGAAAGTCCTTATCTTTCCCAGTATATGAGCTTATGTATGCTGAAAATGCCCTATGTATCAACAGTTCTATATACACAGAAAGATATGTGTGCATGGTAACAGACACAAAAAGTGGTTTGAAACTCATCAGAAGTAGTTCTAGTCATCAAAGCTTTTATGAATTGAAATTCATAAAAGTCTGTTGCAGACTTCCAAAACACATCCAAGTCTTTGTAGCTGGTGTATGGGTGGCCACATATGCAGGTGCAAGGACTTTTGTATAAAAATGAAATTCTTCTAAAGGGACATCATTCCATACAGAAATTATATCAAAATAATTTTTTATTTGGGTTAAGGAATCTTTGAACATTCTGACTGCTTTCTCTGTCCACTCCAACATCACTCCTCTCCTCCTGTTCCCTTCAAGACAGGAGGATTGGGAACAAGAGGAGGTGAGGGACTGGATTAGAGAACAGGGTGCCTCAGCTCTGTTTCCTCCAGCCTCAGTCTTCATTCTCTTCTCCTCCTGTTCACTGTAGGCTGTTTGCAAGGGGAAGAGCTGGAGCAGGAGCAGAGAGAGAGAGAGAGTTGAGACAGAAGACAGACATCCATCCTGTAGTTTTCTTTTTAAATGACTGAATTAAGGGGTGACTGAAGCTTAGGAATATTGATTGTTTGGCAGGTTGTAAATTATGCAGTAACAAACTAATTATGCAGTTTCTCCTGTGGCCAGCCACAGAATCACAAGAGCCTGAGAGTACTGCTTATAATCGCACATGTTATTTATACTAATTTAAACATTTCTCTGTTCTAGAAAATTGACTTGGACCACTGCTTAATTCAGCAATCAATGGAAAGTGGAAAAGAAATTTTATGTGTGGTCATGGAAGTATTCGGACAACACGACAGTGTTCATTATCTGTGCATGCTGGAATGCGTGGAGAAGGAATGAGGGTAATTATTTTTGGCAGAATGATATTTTTTTAAAAATGTATATTCCACTTTTGTGATTGATCAGCCACTTCAAAGTGAATTACATTCAGGTACTGTAGGTATTTCCATGTCCAAGAGGGTTTACAATCTAAGTTTTATACTTGAGGCAGTGGAGGGTGAAAGTGACCTGCCCAAGGTTATAAGATGTGTCAGCAGGATATGAACCCTGGCTTCCCTGCTTCAGAGCCTGCTGGTCTAACCACTAGGCTAACTCCTCCACTCCCAGTGTACTACTGACTAGAGTAATATGCATATTTCAGGTAGGCACTGCGAATGCACATAACCTTTACAGTACACCTCGGTTTTTACCTGCTCCATTGCTGAAGATCTTATAAGTAAATATACCAAGCACATTAAATTTGTCAAATTGTTTGGAAGGTCTTCCTACGGACAAGTACAGATTAGTGTTGTATGCCAGCAATCTTTATTTGCATAATGGAGAGAAAGAGATCAATTGTTTCCTTTTGGAATATTTACCATAACTTTTTCAATCACAATGTACTTGTGGTATGGCTTCAAAAGATTGTTGTACTGGTGGAAGAAAGCAATGTTGCTTACCTGTAACAGGTGTTATCCATAGACAGCAGGACAAATCAGCCATACAGGTGGGGAGATGTCATCTGAAAAGCTCTCTCAGAGTTCAGAAACACCTACAAGGCTTTACTGAGCATGCCATAGGTTCTGGCATAGCTGCTTCCCTATGAGTCTCCTCAGTCTTCATAACAAGCTTACTTCAACTCTACAGGGGAGAAGGGTGGGACTGTATGGCTGATTTGTCCTGTCTGCAGAGAACACCCGTTACTGGTTAGCAACTTTGCTTTATCTGTGGACAAGCAGGTCGGAAATCAGCTACACAAACACCCAAGCTGAGATTGCATTCATGAATTTATATCTATATCTATATACAGAGATAGATATTTTATTAAAATTTTATATAAAATCCCAAGTATGACTTCTTGTTAGGAAAAGAGCAAATGGAGAACAAGAAAAAACATTATTCCGATGGAATACACAGAGGTTCAAAAACCACAACATCAATGCTCAAAAGTATGCACAAAAGGGGAGAGGAAGACACAATATCCAAGCAATATAAATCAAGAATATTTTAGCAAATGCTCTCTAGCAGATTAATCCATTATATATTCAGGAAGAATTAACCCTCAGCAACAGGGATCTCACAGGAAGTAGCTTCCAAGTTGTCTCTAGATGAAACCTTGCCACTAAGGAAGCGCATAAGATGGCTTAGGTTCAAAAAACACATATTTAACATTTTAATATTTAATCAAACATTTCAATGGGTACTTCAAAAAGAATAATGCCCCCAGTTGTAGAAATCTAGGTCTCGGTAATAAAGTTGTTGCCTTCTTTACTGGATAGTTTGGGCCACATCTGGGAAATCATAATTTTAACAATTATAAAACAGATCTTCTCTGTGTCTAAAAATGTTTTGCAATCCAGTCTCTATCTGGTTCCAAAACCAAATTCACAATTAAAGTTGCAGTTTTAACTTGTATGCCACTAGATATTTTCAAATAAATTGTTAAATCCAGACTATCTGATGATACAGGGAAAGGATCTCCCTTTTTTTCTCCTCTGAACTTTTTCTTTGAGGCTGGCAAGTGGGAAACAGAGTTTTCAGGAATCTTAAGAATTTCAAGAAGATATTTTTAAACATCTCTTTCACAGAGTCATTTCTATGTTGGGAAAACTGATAGACAATTTTTACTTTTAAGAGAATTCTCTAAATTGTACAACTTTGTAATAAAAACGTGTTATCTCTCACCATAATATCTTCATGGGCTTGTAACTGAGCAAACTTTTGCTTTGCTACTACCAGTTTCTTATTTAAGTCTTCCAAATATTTCTCCTGCACCACAAGCCTTTGATTTACATTTCGAAAATTACCAGATAGTTGGAAAATTTACACAGATAAGGATTTCCCCAAACTATCAATAGCCAATCCAATAGCCTTTAGTGTAAAAGTCTGAGGTTTGTTCAGTGCAAAAGACATTTGACCCACCTGAGCTGCCGTTCCTTTTATAAATGACAAAGTTCCATCTGGCTCAGCTGCCCCCTTGTCTTCTTGAGGGTATTCGCAGACAACAATGACTTTGGATGGCCCTGCAGCATTGTTCCTGCAGTTTCCGTGCACGCCACAATGATGTCTACATCTGGATCCGTCTTGATACAGAAGTGCCCACCAACTGTGGCTGGGCCCACTGGTGTCGTCCTCACCTCTGGACTCAAGGAAGTCTCCAGGGCCAGGGAGTTTGGCAGCACACCTCACCCTAGTAGTCTGCCCTCGAAGGTAGCAAGCTGATCTCCTCTGTGCATGAATCTGTCGATAGATCCAGGAGTAGAGGCCATTGCCAATTGAAATGGATATACTCAAGTCTTCCTCTGCATTTAGGCAGATCAATCCCCACAAGTGAGTTATGCACCTCTAACAGCAGATGGAAACAGGGTAAAAACTGACATCACGGATATGTAGCCCTGCCCTGACAGCCTACCAGTATTTTCCATTTCCATGCATTTCCCTACTGGGGATTGCTTGATTAAAAAAAAACAAAACAAAACCATGATTGCAGGCCGAGAGAGGCTCGGCAGTGAAGGCTTTCGCCCTCTCCCAATGCAGCCAGATACCCTTTTCTGCCTTCAGCTAGGGAGGGCTGAGCTCAGGTAAATTAAAAAAAAAAAAAAGTGAGGAAGTTCTTGTGAGGCTATACTTCCTTCTTACCAGGTCTTTCTTCTCGACATTAGTGTTTGGCCTCTCCTGCTCATATCTCCGAGGAGTTAGTGAGTGTGGAAGCAGTGCAGGTTCGGCATGTTGAGCAGCCTTTTTGGACTAGGCCCTGCTTCCAGGCTTCTTTTCCCAGGTTGCGTGGTAGGCCTTGGCGGTTCATTCATGCCTTTTTGTGTGTTTGATGGTGCGCGCGCGCCTTCTTATGCACCCATATTCATGCTTCTTGTTGTGCGCATACTTATGCGGCCTATCGGTGTGCGCGCTTGAAGACTGAGCGTGTATTGCATGCACATCACTGAGCACATATTGTACACGGTTAAGCGCATAACTGAGCACATATTGTGCGTGTATCTTATTCGTGTACCTGGCTGCTTAGCTGTCTGCTGAGGTGTCTTAAGCGTATATCTTATTGCAGCGTGCATCAACTGGATAGCTTCATGGCGCCAACGTCAAAGAAGTCTAAGCATTTAGCTATTTGTGCTGCATGTCATATAAGAACCTTACAGCCATAGCTTTCTGCAAGCCCTGTGTCAGCACTGCCTGACACAGGGCTTGATTTGCCCCCTACTTATTTTGCCGACACTGGCCACCCCCTTGGTCTAAGGGGAGTGGGGCTAGGAGTGACAAAACAAGGGTATCCCCTTCTTCAGTTGATCCACTGGCAGAGACATCCTCAACAGAGTCTTGCTCACAGGACGTCAAGTTTGGACCCATGGCGACTGGTATGGATCCATCCTCTCTTTCCTGGGTAAAATTTTTCTAGGAGCTTCAGACCTTTCTGCAGGATTGTCCTGCAGAGACAGCATTGCTTCCTAAATCAAGGTCACATGCTCAGGGCCCTCCTGTGTCCGCCACAATGTGCAAACACTGTAGCATAAGAATGCCTAACAGTTTTAGAGGGGATGTGGATCAAGATAACACTGATGATGATTTGGGTTTCTCCCCTCTTGAGGAAGGGGAAATTCTCCTGGATTTAGAGCCACACTGAACTCTTCCCCATTTCTTTCACAGCAATGATTTGCCGAATCTGATTACTCAGTCTCTGAAGACCCTTGGGGTGGCTGGGAGTGATTCTCTTGGTGGGCAGAAAAAGGATCCCATGTTGGTCACCTTATGCAAGGCTTCATGTTTCTTTCCCCTCCTGGATGCGATTCAAGATTTGATTGACTTTGAATGGAGTGCGCCAGAGGCAAGTTTTAAAGGAGGATGCACCTTGGTGGATTTATATCCCTTGGATCCGCAGGCAAGAGAGCAGTTGCATTTCCCAAAGGTGGATGCATTGGTGTGTTCTGTCACTAAGCGAACCACCATACCGGTTGAAGAAGGAGCAGCTCTAAACAATGCTCAGGCTTGAAGGATTGATGCTATTCTTAAGCAATCCTTTGAGGCCATGGCAATGAATTTGCAGATTGCTGCTTGTTGCTCCCTGGTAGCTTGAGCTATTCTGCATCTCTCTTGGGAGTCTGGGGGAATGGTTTCGGATGTCAGAGCGGTAATAGAAAAAAGAGCGGTCTTCTTAGCTGATTTGGGCTATGATCTTGTTTTCACTGCTGCCAGAGGTGTTGCTTCCATAATTGCGGCTATATGTCAACTGTGGCTGCGCAATTGGTCAGCACAACACTATTTCTAAGTCAATCTCACCACTGCTCTTCAAGCAGGGCCGGTAGAAGCACTAGCGATCACCTAGAATGCCACAGGTTTAGGGGTGGCCCAGCATCCACCTACTGCTTCCACATCGGAGCTGCCTCAGAAATGTGAAAAAACGTTGTCCCGACACTTGTGGCAGCTGTAGGAGCTAGGTGATTGGACCTCCTTCTTCCAGCCCTCGAGGACCAGAAGAGGAAATGTGTTGTGGGCCTGTGCAGGCAGGAAGAAGGATGCCCAGTTATTGTAGCTGGAAGGAGTGGCTGGAAGAAAAGACTGAGAGGGTCAATAGCAGTATCGGCTGGACCACGCAGCAGGAGAGAGGCAGCGTTGGCTGGGCTGTGCGGCAGGAGAGAGGCAGCGTTGGCTGGGCTGCACGGCAGGAGAGAAGCAGCATCTCAGCTGAACAAGGAAGACAGTGGGGGCCTTCTGATGTCATGGAAGTCCAAGAAGAAAGCTGCTGCCGCTGCCTACACCTAGGAGGGAGAGAAAATAAGAGTGTATGCGTGTGAGTATGTGTGTGTGAGTGCATGTGTGTATGAGAGCATATGGAGAGAGAGAGCATGTGTGTGTGAGAGCATGTGGGGGAAAAAGAATATGTGTTTGTAAGAGAAAGCATGTGAGGAAGAGTGAGTGTGTAGGGTGAGAGCCTGTGGGGGGGGGGGGGGGGGAGGGGGAGAGCATTTGTGTGTGAGAGGGCGTGAGGGGGGAGAGAGAGCAAGTGTATGTGAGTGCATATGGAGGAGAGAGCATGTGTGTGTGTGTGTGTGTGTGTGTGGTAGAGAGAGTGAGTGTGTTTATGAATATGTGTAAGAAAATTTGCCTGTGTTGGCACGTGTGTGTATGTGTGAGAGAGAGAGAGGTGAGAAAGTCTGTGTATCGCAGCCACTGCCTTCTTCCATTAATCCATGACAAGCTCAGACTGAAAATCAAAATTTCCCAGGTATTTATTTATTTATTTATTTATTTTTAATTTTTATACCGGAATTCCTGTATGCAATACAAATCAATCCGGTTTACATGTAACAAAAAGGTTGCCCTGGTCTGGGAGGTTAGACCGGGGTTTTTTACATAGAACATTGAACAATAACAATCAACCAATGAACATTAACATTAACATTATTACAAGGAATAATGAGAGTATCAATAATATTTAACAAATAATAAATAACCTTGTTCGTGTTTTGAATGGTATGTGTGTGTTCCCCTTTTACAATGGACTTTAGTATGGAGAGTGGGAGATTTTTATCCTTATTTTTAATTATTGGGTGGTGTTTGGTGTGTTTGCTGTTTTGAAATAATTTATTGGTGTTTGATAAAACTTTCAAATTTTGCATGAGTCTTTAATTATTGGATATTCAGCTGTTTGAAATTTGTATTATTATTTTACTATTATGATTAATGATTTATATATCTTGATTTTATTGTTTGTTTCATGATGAATGGTGAAATTTTTGTTTTTCCATTGTTGCACTGTATAGAGTCTGCTGTGTTGCATTTTACAATTCAGTTTTTGTCTGCACATTTGTATTTATACTTTATGTGGCTTTATTCTGTATTTGGTAAGGGTCTGTGTTCTGCATGCAGAGACTGAGATGACGCATTATTTTAGCATGTGGGTTTCTCTATAGGGATCTATAGTAGCTTGGTCTGTTTCTTTTTTTCTTCCTGTTAGGAGGTGTAATGATATTTTAGATTCTGGTGTAATATTTGTGGTATTCCTTTTCATAGATAGGGTTGTTATTATTTGAGTTTTTGGCAGGTAGTACTGTGTTGATACAGGTCTGATGCCATATGAATTCCAAGTTGCAGAGGTTTCTTGTTGGCATGTAACTATCACAACAATGTGTATATTAGTTTAACCTCAGAATGTCATTTTTCATGTAAAATCTGTTATAAATTAAAATTGTGTATGGGAGGTGGGGGGATGGGGCGCCAGGCTGTAAGGTTTGCCTAGGGCACCCTATACCCTTGCACCAGCCCTGCCTTCAGGGCTCTCTTTTGTTTGGCAGTGAGTTTGAGAAGATGGAAAACAGATGGGGAGAAGCCCAGGTCCCTCGTTTGCTGGAGGATAAGAAGCCGGCTTCACAGTCTTTTCGGTCAAGTAGCCACTCTCGAGATTTCAGGCAATTTCAACCTTACAGGGGAGCTTTCTCTTAGAGACCCTGTCCCTTTGCTGGGTCTCAGTATTTCACCCCAGAAGGCCTCGGAAGGATGTGAGCTCCGGGAGTGGAGTCTCTCAATCTTCCTAATGAAGATTCTGTGGACTCACCGTCTATCTCACTATTTTCAGAGTTGGGTTCAGATCACATCAGATATCATTGGGTCCTGGAAGTGATTCAGAATGGTCTTACTCTAGAATTTCTTTGCATTCCTCCAGATGCCGTTCTGATCTCTCTGTGCAACTCCCCTTAGAAGAGGATAGCAGTAAAAAACCTCATTGAGAAGACTTTTGGACCTGAAGGCCGTGATTCCTGTTCCCGAATTGCAACAAAATACAGGCTGCTATTCCATCTTAGACCATAACATAAGATATACCATACTGAGTCAGACCAAGGGCCATCAAGCCCAGTATCCTGTTTCTAACAGTGGCCAATCCAAGCCACAAGTACCTGGCAAGTACCCAAACAAATCTCAAGCTACTATTGCTTATTAATTAATAGCAGTTTATGGATTTTCCTCTAGAACTTATCCAAACCTTTTTTAAACCCAGTTACACTAACTGCCATAATCACATCCTCTGGCAATGAATTCCAGAGCTTAACTATGTGCTGAGTGAAAAAGAATTTTCTTTGATTTGTTTTTAAATATGTTACTTGCTAACTTCATGGAGTGCTCCCTAGCCCGATTATCTGAGAGAGTAAGTAACCAATTTATATTAACTTGTTCAAGTCCTTTCATGGTTTTGTAGCCCTCTATCATATCCCCCCTCAGTCGTCTCTTCTCCAAACTGAACAGCCTTCCTTCCTTAGCCTTTCCTCGTAGGGCAACCGTTCCATGCCCCTTATTTTGGTCGCCCTTCCCTGCACTTTCTCCAGTGCAACTATATCTTTTATGAGATGGGGGCGACCAGAATTGCACAGTATTCAAGATGTAGTCTCACCATGGAGCGATACAGAGGCATTATGATATCCATTTTTTATTTGCCATTCCCTTCCTAATAATTCCTAACATTGTTTGCTTTTTGATTGCCACAGCACACTGAGCCGACAATTTCAACGTATTTTGTCGTACCCAAGAAAGAGGGTCCTTTCAACCCATCCTGGATCTCAAAGTAGTCAATCGTCTTCTGTGGGTCACTCATTTCAGAATGGAGACTGTACACTCCATAATAATGGCAATACGATCAGGAGAATTCCTCATGTCTCTGGATCTGATGGAGGCATATCTGTATATTCCCATTCGCCAGGAACAAACGGGTCCTAAGGTTTCCCATTCTGGGACGTCATTACCAGTTTCAGGCCTTGCCTTTTGGGCGGCCACTGCGCTCAGGACCTTCTCGAAGGTCATGGTGGTGGGAGCAGCAAGTTTGCACAAGGAAGGCATCCTAGTTCACCCTTATCGAGACCGGGCCTTTTCCATCGCCGGCCCCAATATTTGTAATTCTATCCCATCCACACTGAGAGCTATCTTTAACAAAAAAGAATTTAAGAAAGTTTAAAAAATTATTTATTTAAGCAAGTCTTTAAAAATTATTGTAAATATAAGTTATATGTCATTTTAATTATGTCTCATTTGTTTTTAATTAGGTAATTTTAATTAGGTCATTTTAATATTCTGACTGTTTTAATTTGTTTTACTCTGATTTAATATTTTTCTTTTATAAATTTTATGGGGTAGATTTTATAAATTTGCGCGAGGGCGTACTTTTGATCGCACACCAGGCACGAACAAAAGTAGCCGCGCGTATCTTATAAAATCCGGGGTCGGCGCGCGCAAGGGGGTGCACATTTGTGCAACCTGCGCGCTCCGAGCCCGGCGCGCGTTGCCTGTTCCCTCTGAGGCCACTCCGAAATTGGAGCAGCTTCGGAGGGAACTTTCCTTCGCCCTCCTCCCACCTTCCCCTCCCTTCCCCTACCTAACCCACCCTCCCGGCCCTATCTAAACCCCCCCTAGCTTTGTTGCCAGATTTACGCCTGCTTTCAGCAGGCGTAAATCTGCGCGCGCCATCACCCGACCCGGGGGCTGGTCTGGAGGCCTCGACCACGCCCCTGGGCCGGCGCCACACCCCCCGGTCCCACCCCAAACCGCCCCTTGTCTTCCCATCCTGATATGTCCTGGTTCTTGAAGGGAGTTAAGCATCTTCATCCTCCTTTGTGACTGCTGGTGTTCTTTGGGACCTTAATCTGGTCCTGAATTTATTGGCAGGTCCGACTTTTTGGCTGCTATGTGACCTTTCCTTGTGGTTGCTTACTTTGAAGACAGTTTTTCTAGTGCAATCTGTTCAGCACGTCGGACTTCCAAGCTCCAGGTTCTTTCTTGCTGTGAGCCTTTTCTGCATACGACTCAGGGAACGGTAAAGCTTCAGAATGTGCTATCTTTTTGCCAAGATGGGAAGACAAGGACCCACCATTGATTCACTCCCTATAACAAGTGAGGGCTGCCACTTGAACCTTCAAGGTGTTAAGGGCCAACAAACCTTTATGCAATCCTCCCTGTAAAAATTCCCAAACCAATGGAATATCCACTTTAAGAAGCTGAGAACCTCGCTCCATACACCAGGCTTCGAAAATTCTCCAAACTCTCACATAGGCCAGAGACAGAGAAAATTTCCTGGCCCGGAGTAAAATGGAAATCACTACAGGTGAATAACCATGCATCAACAACCTAGCCCTCTCAAGGGCTAAACCAAAGAAAAAATCGACCCAGATCTTCATGAAGAATGGGCCCTGCTGCAACAGATTATTCCAAAAAGGCAGCCTGAGAGGACTGCCCACGAGTTTCTGAGTTTCATTTGAATTAATTCATTTCCCTGCCCATGTTAGACAGGGACAGAGATGAGAGTATTATCATTTGCTGCAGTATTTGGAGGTTACTAAATCTGTCCAGAAGTCTGATTGGTTGTTTGTGCCGCCATGGTGGAGGTAAACAAGGTGAACCAGCACAGACAACTATAGCCCGTTGGATTAAGGAAGTGATTATGGCCCCCTATGTTGATGCTGTCATTCCTTTGCTGAATCTGATTAGATCGCATTTCACAAGGGCTCAGGCGGTATCGTAGGGAGAGATTCGGTTGTTGTTTCCTGTCAAGATTTGCCAAGTGGAAACATTGGTCATCTTTGCACATCTTTTCTAAACATTACCGCTTGGAAGTTCAGGCTCGGGAGGATACCGCGTTCACACGGTGGTGTTGACTGGACTGCTGGCAGCCTCCCGCCCTGTTCTGGTGTAGCTTTGATATATTCCACTTGTGGGGATTGATCTGTGTGAGTGCAGAGGAAGGAGAAATTACTACTTACCTGATAATTTCCTTTCCTTTAAGAAAGGCAGGCCAATCCCCCACCTGCCCTCAGTTGTTGATTTTTGCTTTTGGTTCACCCTTTAGGTGCGTACGATGCAGAATGCTCTTCATGCTATTTGTTGGAGGACTGGTAAGTGTCTTAATCAGCCCCTCAGTTTACTAACTGTTCTTTGTTTTGTCTGAGCCCAGTATTCCCTATTGGTTGGAAGCTTGAGTGGTTGATTGTTGTTAATCATTTTCAAGTATAATCAGTTTGTCCACAGTTTGGCTTTTGCAGAGCATATTGGCAGGCTAATGTCGGAGCTGGGCTATATATCTGTGACGTCAGCTTTTATTCCATTTCCATCTGCTGGTAGAGGTACATAACCCACTTGTGGGGATTGGCCTGCTTTCCTTAGAGAAAAGAAAATTATCAGGTAAGTAGTAATTTCTCCTTGCCTTTATTCTTAACCATCTCAGGTACACAAGAAAAAAAAAAACAACCTACAGGCAAGCAATGGAATGCCTAAAGGTGAATTAACAAGTATCAGCCATCTTGCTCTGCCCACACAGGGTTTCTGTTATATTTTTATATCAGCAGTGAAACATGCAACCTGTAATTTGCTAGAGGCTGAGGGAGAGAGCTGAAGGAATTAGTTAAATAAATTTTTCAGAATAGCTTGATCAAAACTGCTATTTTGATATGAAGCATTTGCTAGGCAGTTATGAGCAGTGAAGGTATGGATAGAAGACCAGGTTGCAGCTTTCCAGATTTCCTCTATGGAAGCAGAGCAAAGATGGACTAAGGATTCTGTTGTAGCTTGACTTGATGGGCTTATATCTTATTTTGATATCTTGATTGATCACAACAATAAGAAATGCAATCAGAAATCCATATGGAAAGAGTTGTTTTGTAACTGAAAACCCTTGTTTGACTAGGTTGAAGAAGATGATGTAGTTGTGAAGATTTTCTGTAAGACTTTGTTCTTTTGAATAGAATAATAAAGCTGTTCTGCAGTCCAAGGTATGAAGAGGCTATTTGCCTTTATAGGCAAATGGTCTTGGAAAAAATGTTGGTAATAAAATTGATTGATTTCAATGAAACTGAGAGACCACTTTTCTTAGAAATTTAGGATGAGTTTTGAAAACTACTCATGCTGCAAATTTGAGTATATGGAGAGTATGATAATAGCACTTATAACTCGCTTACTCTTTGGGCAGAAGTTAGCTATAAAAAACCCCAAAACTTTCCAAGAAATAAATGTTAGTTCTGCTGTGGCTAAAGGCCTATAAAGTGATTTCATGAGCTGAGTGAGAATTCTATTCATATTCCAAGGAATAGGAGGATTTTTAACTAGAGAATGGAAATGGTTTAGGCCTTTCATGAATCTGGCAACTGTTGGTTGCTGAGAAATAGGAATTGCTCCTGAATCCTAGTAATATGCACCTATAGCCCTAAGGTAGACTCTGATCAAATTAGTTTTTAATCCTTATTCAGAAAGGACATTAATTGAACTGTGTGTAACAAATAGAAAATCTTTTCCAATTAAAGTTCTAAGAATCAGAGCTGGGTTTAAGCATAGGCAGTGCCTCCAGTTTCCTGCGGCAGACTTTTTAAAATTCTGTAGCAATTATGTGGCAGATTTGCATAATATCACATATTTGCATATAAAAATGTATTTTAAAATAATCATTTTCTGATGTTCCTTTGCCCAGTTAATTTATTTGGTTCTTTATTAGAGGGAAAGGAATCTTATTGATTGGGGCTGGGGAGGAAGGCAGGGATGTAATCTGGGAATGGGGAGAGATTTGATGTCAGAGGAGGGAAAATAAGAGATCTCAGGCAGGAGGGTTAATGGGATGAGGAAGACAGAGAAGTACAAGCGGAGAGAGTGGGGGTTCAGGGAGGATAAGGAAAAGAAGGAGAGGGAAGAAGGATCAGGAATGGAGAAGAGAGATTAGGGATAAGAAGGTTGGAAGACAGGGAGAGTTGAGATGGGGTGGAAGAGAAAGAGGGATGATTAGGATGGGGAATAAGGAGGAGATAAAGAGAGAGAGAACTAGGAACCAGTTGGAGGAGGAGGAGAAGATTGGGGATGGGGAAGAGAACAGGAGGGGAGGCAAGTTCTGAGATCTTGGAGGGTTGTCTCCAGAGAGAGGGAGAAGGAAGTGCTCCTCCTCTGCCTCCTGATCCCCCCCTCATATGCCAACTTCCGATCCCTGTCCTATATCTTTTCCTTTTTCTACCCCCAGTTCCTTTATTGTCTCCATTCCCCCTGTTCACACACACTCACACTCTTCCCCAGCATCTCTTTCTCAGAAACCCTGATTTCCCAGTCCCTTCTCATTACCTCCTCCACCACACACCTCATTTCCTAGTCCCCCCCATAAAACCCCTCCATTTTCTGTCACAATCCCATTCTCTGTTTCATGTATCCCCATTTCCATCCCTTATACTCCTAGTCTCTTCCTTTTCACACAACCTCTTTCCCTTATCCTCCCCCTCACCTCCTCTATTTCACAAAACTTACACCCTCCGTAATCACACCCCTCCCATCTCCTCCTTTCATTATTCCCCACACCTCCACCTCTGTCCCTCCCTCTAGCCTACCAGCACTGTTCATGCTGGAAGGAGGAGAAGGAGAGCGGCAACAAATCGGACCACATCCTCTTGCTTTGGTGGCAGGACAGATTGCTGATTTCAGTTGCTGGATAGTGTCTTGACCCATGATTGAAAGCTGCATTTGTGTTTGGTCAGCAGAGGACAGCACCTAACATGCTACCACTCTCCTTCTCCTGCCATGTGATTAAAATAGGGGTGGGAGGAGGGAGTGGATAACCAGAGTAATAGGGATTAAAAAGTAACTTTGTTTTTTTACCTGGTTGTGTGGAATCTATGCTTCTGGAATTCCCATTGCACGCCTTCTTGCTAATGATGGTGCTGCAGAGGGCGGCAAGGTAAGTTGCATTAAGGGCTGTAAAAGCCCAAAGGAGAGTTTAGGCTACTATGGTAGGATTGTCTTTGAGAGTCCAAATGCTTCTTTATTTTATTTTGAGGCTTAGCCAGATCCATGGTTAAAAAAGGACTCATGGCAGAGAAAGAGAACTGGCTGTGAGGAGCAGGAGCAGTAGTCAGACAGCAGAGCCATCACTGCCACTGCTGATGCTGTGGCGCCGAGTGAGAGAGAGTAGTAGCAGCATGCAAGAGGGCTCCCACTGCTGATCCAGGCAAGCCGGATGGAGAAAAGACAAAGGCTTCAATGAGCATTAGGAGCACAGGTGTTGGCTTCCACTATTACAGTCATGACTTGTGGGGCATGGCGGTGATGTTATCTATGTGAGGATCCATGTGCAATGCTTTCCTCCCGCCAGCAGTGGGCCAAGTTCCCTGCTGCTCAGTTCTCTAAGCCAATGGCTTGGAGTTCCTGCTGGTGCCAAGTTCCCTGCACCGACACAGCATAAAAGCCTGCCTTACTGTAAATACCTTGCCTCAGCTCCTTGGAGTCCTTCTTTATTGTGGCCTCTGTTCTTATCTTAGCCTTAGCCTCAGCTTGGGAGTTCCTATTCGTGGCTTTCCTAGTTCTTGTTTCAGTCCTTTTCTTGCCTTGCTTGTATCTTGTACTGGCACAAATCCTTGTTCTTGCCTTGTGAGTTTTGGCCCAAGTTTGTGGCTTTCTGATATTCTGTCTTTGTTCTTGCTTTATATCTTGTTCTGCTTAGTTCTGGTCTGTCCTGTCTTGTTGTGCACTCACTGTCTTGTATTTGTTTGTGGGCACCCTTCTGTTCCCTGTTCAGTTTCCTTCAGCCCAGTTCTGCTTTAGTGAGTGTCCATCTGTACCTATTTTTAACTGCAGCTCCTGCTAAACCCTGCTAGCCACCAGAACCTGAGCACTCACCCGAGGGGGAGGTAGCCAGTCCAGGCAGAAGATCCTGGTGCCAGACTAGTTCTGTCCTGCACAAGCTTGCTCTTTCTGGGTCCAGCTGTGCTCCTGCTCTGGGGGGTATCAAATACAGGCAGCAATGCTTTCACAATTAACAGCACCATGAATCTGAAAAAGAGATTCAGATCGCAGCACTGTGACTCTCAGCCTCAGGGTACATAAAAAATAAATAAAGGGCCAGAAAGTGGCAAAGGCGGCTGAAAGTATGACAAGGAACAGCAACCACAGCCTTATCTTCTCCACCCTACTTGGCTCTCTGGTCTCCCATGGTGATTCCGTGATGACCAGCAAATTCCACAGAAAGGAATGGATTTTGTGGCCAGGAATCATGGGAGACCAGGGTCCCTATGCATAGGCAATATAGCCATGTACCTAGGGTGGCAAATTCTAAAGGCGCCCAAAAACTGAGACTCCCCCTGGTGTTGATTTCCAGGGGTGAAATATCCTGCCCCCAGTCCTCATCTTCTAGGCACCATAATCTTAAATCTGGTATTGGTAAGATCTTCTAGTGGAGTATTTTCTCAATGTTAGAATAACCTTGCAAATTTCCATTGGTACCTGCCTGGAAGAGGCTAGTTGACTTTCAACAACCAAGTTGTCAGAGCCAGACATTGAAAGTTAGGATGAAGAAGATTCTCATGGTACTGAGTGATCAGGAATGGGAATATTTCAATATTATTGTTTGTTGACCAGCTAGGCTTTGAAGTCATGGAAACCAAATTTTGATGTTGCTAAATCATAAGGCCCTTTTCTCTTCTTAATTTTGGAAGCATTTTGGTTATAAGAGGAATGGAGATCATGCTTAAAGAAGTCCTTGATTTCATAGAATTGAAAAAGTGTCTATCATTAGACTGTTCCTTGCAGGTTTTTTGGAATAGTAGGTGGAAACTTTGTTGTGAATGCAGGGTTCTCCAAAATTGAAACAGATTTATTTATTTATTTAGAAGTATTGTATACGTCATTCCAAGTAAAATCACTAATTAACCATAGTTCATGACATTAACATTCTTAATTATTAGAGAACACTGAGTACATCAATAACATGCACCATTATTAGTTACTGGGCAATGGGTAGAGTTTCGGGTGATAGCTTGGGAGGATATTAGGGGGAAAGAAGGGGGTATTAGGGTGAAAATGGGAAGAGAGTTAGGGTGAGAAAGTAATAATTCAATCAGTATTGTTCTTCAGCTATAGTAAGCAATGTGAACCTTTATTGCTGTGGTGAGGTTGACACAGCTTATGGGCTGAACCCCTAGACCTTCACCAATAGCTGACGGAGGTTTGCTGGCAAGAGACTGGTCAAGGGTTTCACCTGTACCAGCCCCTTTCCCTGCAGGTTGAGCCCTTGGGTTCCAGGGGCCAGCAGGACTCAAGTGAGAGAGAATTGCATAAACAAATGTCCAGGGCCAGGCAAGGGGTCAGAGGCAGGCAGCAATTAAGAATGATCGTTATCTAGGCTAAGGGTCAGATCCAAGAGTCAGTCTGTAGGGAAGACAAGAGCAGGGCAAGAGGGACTGACACAGGAGAACAGACTGGGAGGCAAGTGGAGCTGGATATGACAAGGCAGGGCAAGGCTGGAGATGAGCAGGAAAGCAAGTAACACTACCACGGTAGAGGGACCATTGCTGAGGCAAGGCATTGAGGTCCGGAGAACCCTTATATAGGGCAGGGCATCTGACATTATCCTAGGGTGCTGTGGAGTTCTTCCTGCCATAGGCAATTTAAGAGGTGCTGCGCATTGTGCGTGCACGCCTACTGGTAGATGTCTAAGCAGCAGCATAGTGGCGTCCTGAGCTGCGTTCATGTTGTGGGGAGTGTCCAGGCAGTAGGAGTCTGCCAGCAACTTTGGGGTGAGTGTGGTAGCTCGTGGGCTCCTTTCATGAGCCACCAAATGTAACATATATGCTAGTCCAGTGACTATTTGTGTGGTTCAGCTGGCAACTTAATGTACTGGTTATCTGGATTTGTTGTAGTAAGATAGACAACTGTCAGGTACATCTTTTGAGAAATTGCTCATTTCCATATTCTGCAAGTCTCTTGACAAAGGTTGAAAGAATCTATAGCTCCTTGTTTGTTGATGTAATACATCAATAGTTAGTTGTCTATTTAAATTAACACTTTCAAAGCTTTGAAGGTTGTTCAGATGAGCTCCACATTCCTAATTGGTAGCATTTGTAGTTACCAAGGAAGTCCATACTCAGAAGCATTTAGCCAGATAATTCAAAAGTTATCTGACTAAACGAAGAGAAAATCAAATAGCAAGTTGCCAGTTACAGCCAAATGAATGGTCATTAGATGCCCAAGTAGCACAGGAACTGGGGCACTTCAATCATAGATCTATTTGCAACACCATTAAACAACAAAGTTTCCATGTATTGCTCCACAACAGTGGTCCCCAAACCTGTCCTGGAGGGCCACCAGCCAGTCGGGTTTTTGGGATATCCACAATGAATATGCATGAGAGAAAATTTGCATGTTATGGGGGCAGTGCATGCAAATTTTCTCTCATGCATATTCATTGAGGATATCCCAAAAACCAGACTGGCTGGTGGCCCTCCAGGACAGGTTTGGGGACCACTGCTCCACGATACCAGCAGAGAACATTCTGGTGGAAAATGGCACTTTCTTAATTCCGTGGATCCAAGAACTGCATTTCCCTCAATTTCACTTCTAACTAACGCAATTAAGAATAAAGAAGGGCTAAATGATTTTAATAGCCCATTTTGGCCTCACCAAGTTTGACCTAAATCATTTTAAATCTCCAATTAAAGATTTTCCTGTACCCTGACTCAACTGATGAAACTGCCATTTGAACCTTTGGGAAAGGCAGAACTAACACTCTTGTCTTGGAAAGTTTTTTGTTTTTAATAGGAGTTAGTTACATCTACTTGGACGGTAAACGAGCTTCAAGCCTTGGTATTACTCTCCCTATGCTCAGATTTTCCATAATAAAGTAGTTTACTTTAAATCAATCCATTGTCTTACCAACATTTTCTCCATGACCACATGCCAATAAGGATGAGCATACTCTTCCTACACAGAACTGTAGAACAGCTGCTTTGTTCCATTTAGAAAGAACACAGTCCTACAGAAAAGTCTTTGCAACAGTTTGTCACTTTCAACCCAGTCAAATAGGGTTATTCAGTTACAAAGATAATTCATCTGATTGCATATCTACTGTAATAATCAGGATAGCATCTCCACAGTAAAGTCAAGGCCCATCAAGTCAGTGCTGCAGCAGCTTTTTTAGCCCATCTTTGCTCTGCCTCCATAGAAGATATATGTAAGGCTGCCTCTTTGTCTTCTATCCGTACCTATACTGCTCATTACTACCTTAGAAAAATGCTTTGCATCAAGATAGCAATTTTGGATGGGCACTTTTAAAGAGCTTATTTAATTGATTCCTTCAATTTTTCCTTCCAGCCTCTGGCAGAGTACAGTTTGCTGTTTCTCTATTAACTAACGGGCTAATTTTAAAAGCCCTATGAGCATGGCCGAGCCACGCACATATCTCCTGGTATGCGCGGAAGAGCTGGTTAAAAAAAAAAAAGGGGGGGGGGCTGGCCGGGACAGCACCAATAAGCGCTGTCCCGCTGAAGTGCGCACTGGCAACCGGCCAGCACATGCAACTTACTGCTGCTCCAGGTAGCTAGGTTGTAGGGGTTGGGGAGGATAGGGGAAAAGGGAGGCAGGTTAGCTAGGGGGTTAGAAACTTGGGAAATGCCTGATCATGTCACCGTGCGGATGTTATAAAATTCCACCCCCTTGCGCACGTGAGTCAGCACTTGCACACACATGCGGGTGCCGATATAAAATCGGGCGCGCATGTGCACGTGGGTAGCTGATTTCATAACATGCACATCGATGCATGCATGTTATAAAATCAGTGCGTCCGCCAGGAATTGCACGCACATGGACACCCTTTCACATGTTATAAAATCTACCTTTAAGAGCATAATAATAATTTTCATGTAGCACTCAGCTTGGGAGTTTCCATTTGTGTGGCTGATATCTATTCTTACCTGTAGCAGCTCGTTGTAAACAGCAAGACAAATCAGCCACACAATCCCACCCTCCTCCACTTAGAATTGAAGGTCAGCTAGCTAAAAAGACTGCAGAGTGTTATGTAATGATGTCTGTGCTGAAGGTCCATGCATTCTCAGAAAGACCTTCCTGGTCTTTCTGAGCTCTAAAAGAGCTATCCGTCTTGGTGCCATCGAATGATGTCATACACTTTTATGGCTGATTTGTCCTGCTTTCTACAGAGAACATCTGTTGCAGGTGAGCAACTTTGCTTTATTCCTGAGTAACTTTTTCCCATTATATCTAGGTATGTTATGTGCTTGTGAGCTGTATGAATTTAAGATGACAAATGAAGATGGTTAATCCATAGTTTGTTTTCTTCAAATCCTAGTTTCATATTATTGAGGACCAGAATTATAAGGGTCGAGACAAAGCTATAGTTTTTCCAGCACATACGACCATTGCATTTAGTGTATTTGCACTCTACATACACCTGGATGGTCACTTTGGTAAGTAGGTAACTCGTCTGTATTAACTTTCTTTCCCTACAAAAGCTTAATTTTGAATAAATCAATTTTTTAAAATTGTACAAAACAACAAAGGATTGCACTGAAATAACCAGGGTACAAATGATACTGTACAGAGGCTGGAACAGGGGCAACATGGTGCTTATGGAGAACATAAGAATATGCCATACTGGGTCAGACAAAGGGTCCATCAAGCCCAGCATCCTGTTTCCAACAGTGGCCAATCCAGGCCATAAGAACCTGGCAAGTACCCAAAAACGAAGTCTATTCCATGTTAACGTTGCTAATAATAGCGGTGGTTATTATATAAAAGTCAACTTAATTAATAGCAGGTAATGGACTTCTCGTCCAAGAACTTATCCAATCCTTTTTTAAACACAGCTATACTAACTGCACTAACCACATCCTCTGGTAACAAATTCCAGAGTTTAATTGTGCGTTGAGTGAAAAAAGAACTTTCTCCGATTAGTTTTAAATGTGCCACATGCTAACTTCATGGAGTGCCCCCTACTCTTTCTATTATCCGAAAGAGTAAAAAACCGATTCACATCTATCCGTTCTAGACCTCTCATGATTTTAAACAACTCTAACATATCCCCCCTCAGCCGTCTCTTCTCCAAGCTGAAAAGTCCTAACCTCTTTAGTCTTTCCTCATAGGGGAGCTGTTTCATTCCCTTTATCATTTTGGTAGCCCTTCTCTGTACCTTCTCCATCGCAATTATATCTTTTTTGAGATGCGGCAACCAGAATTGTACACAATACTCAAGTGTGGTCTCACAATGGAGCGATATAGAGGCATTATGACATTTTCCGTTTTATTCACCATTCCCTTTCTAATTATTCCCAACATTCTGTTTGCTTTTTTGACTGCCGCAGTACATTGAACTGAAAATTTCAATGTGTTATCCACTATGACGCCTAGATCTCTTTCTTGGGTAGTAGTACCTAATATGGAACCTAACATTGTGTAACTATAGCATGGGTTATTTTTCCCTATATGCATCACTTTGTACTTGTCCACATTAAATTTCATCTGCCATTTAGATGCCCAATTTTCCAGCCTCATAAGATCTTCCTGCAATTTATCACAATCTGCTTGTGATTTAACTACTCCGAACAATTTTGTATCATCTGCAAATTTGATTACTTCACTCGTATTTCTTGCCAGATCATTTATAAATATATTGAAAAGTAAGGGTCCCAGTACAGATCTCTGAGGCACTTCACTGCCCACTCCCTTCCACTGTGAAAATTGTCCATTTAATCCTACTCTCTGTTTCCTGTCTTTTAGCCAGTTTGTAATCCACGAAAGGACATCGCCACCTATCCCATGACTTTTTATTTTTCCTAGAAAGCTCTCATGAGGAACTTTGTCAAATGCCTTCTGTTGTGCACCTTCAAGCCAAGGGCACCACTCCTTGAATGCCATCTTTATTGCCAGTAATTCTTTATCTCCTATGTCGTAGTTCTTCTCCGCTGGTGAGAAGCGATGGGAGAAAAATGAGCATCGGTGTAAGATCTTAGAGTCACTGGCCTGGCTTTGCACGGCCCCTACGCCAACGTCTGACACATTGACCTCAACGATGAAGAGCCTGGTTGGATCCGGATGATGGAGGCATGGCTTGCTCGAGAAGGCGTCTTTCAGTTTCTGGAATGCTGTTACGCTTCCTAGACCAATTGGCGACGTTGGCACATTTCTTGGTCATAGCTGTAAGCGGCACAGTGAGTGAGAAGTAGTTCTTGATGAATGTTCTGTAGTAGTTGGCAAATCCCAGAAATCGTCTAAGAGCCTTTAGACCTGTGGGTTGTGTCCATTTCTTAATACTCTCCAGCTTCTGTGGGTCCATCTGGAAACCTTGTTTGAAACAATGTACCCTAAGAAAGGCACTGATTCCTTGTGAAACTCGCACTTAGACAACTTGACGTATAGACGATTTCACGGAGTCTTTGCAGCACTCTTTTGACATCTTCCAGATGAGTGTTCATGTCCTGGGAAAATATCAAGATGTCATCTAGATACACAACGACACATTTGTAGAGTAGATCACGCAGAATGTCGTTCATCATGTTTTGGAAGACAACCATGGGCATTGTACAAGCCAAAGGGCATCACTAGATATTCAAAGTGACCATCCCGGGTATTGAAGGCTGTCTTCCATTCATTGCCAGAGCGAATGCGAACTAGGTTATAGGCTCCCTTGAGATCAAGCTTGGAGAATATCTTGCTCTCTGTAGTCTATCAAATAGCTCTGAGATGAGTGGTAAGGGATAGCGGTCTTTCACAGTGATCTCGTTTAGACCTCTGTAGTCAATACATGGACGCAGCGTTCCGACCTTCTTCCCCACAAAGAAGAAGCCTACGCCAGCAGGAGACTTGGAGGGTCTTATGAAGCCTTTCTGAAGGTTCTCCTGTATGTATTCAGACATGGCTTTATTTTTACCACGGAGAGAGAGTAACCCTTCCTCTGGGTGGTTCAGTGTTAGCTTCAAATTGATGGCGCAGTTGTAGGATCTGTGTGGAGGGAGTACGTCTGCAGCTTCTTTGGAAAATACATCTTGAAAAGATGCATATGAGGCGGCAACCCAGGCATCAATGGGTAGTTGGCATGCAGGGTATAGGAGCAACCTCCACAGACATTTACCATGGCAATCTGGACCCCAACGTGAAAGTTCCAGAGGGCCCAATTGAATTGAGGCATATGCTGCTGCAGCCACGGTAACCCCAATACTATAGGGTGCATGGCTTTCTCTAGGACAAAGAAGGAGATAGTCTCTGAATGGAGAGCACTGGTCCGTAAACTCACGGGTTCAGTGAGCTGGGTTACTTCGCCCGGTAAGGGCTCTCTGTGAATTGAAGACAGGAGTGGAGTCGTCATGGCGGTGGTGGGATCCGCAAGTGCTCCACTAATCGTTTCAAAATAAAATTGCCTCCCCCTGAGTCCACTAGGGCAAGAGTCTGGTATTCTAAGGGTCCGCAGATCAAGGATACAGGAAGAGAGAGTGGAGGAGAGGGTGCAGTTAGACCTAAGAAGAGTCCTCCGCAGGACTTAGGTCTGCCAGTTTCCCGGACATATAGGGCATGTTTGTACAGCATGGCCAGCTTGTCCACAATACATACATAGGCCCAACCTCTTCCGCGTTCTCTCTCTTTTGACGTCAGGTGACTGCGGCCTAATTGCATAGGTTCTTCTTCACCAGCAACTGGACCCGAGGGAACAGGCCTGGGTGTAGTCTTAACTTGAGTTTCACCCGGAAGGGGTCTTCTGGGAGTCTTGGTCTCTTGAACCTTGTCACGAAGTCAGTGATCAATCCTTGTTGCCAACTTCCCAGTTCAGCCAAGGTCTCAGGCATCTCATGAGCTGCCAGCTCGTCTTTCAAACGAGAGTTCAACCCCTCAAAGAAGAGGGTCCTCAGGCATTTAGGGTCCCAATGTAATTCAGATGCCAGTGTCTTGAATTCTATGGTGAAGTCTGATAAAGGTTTATTACCTTGCTTCAGGTGAACCAACTAAGATCCTGCAGTAGTACACCAGGCAGGATAATCAAAACTGATCTGAATAGTTTCAAGGAACCGGCAAGATCATGTAGAAGGATCATTGCGCTCCCACAGCGAAGAGGCCCAAGCCAAAGTTCTTCCGTCCAGATAAGACAAGATGTAGGGGTCTTGGCATAGGATGTAGGGAAATGATTAGGTTGCAGGGAAAAGTGCATGCAACTTGGTTGATAAATCCTCTACATTCCAAACTTCCCTGAGATGCGTGTTGGAGCATATAGAGGTACAATTGTCTTGACCGTCACTTCTAGTGGTGTAACTTCTTTACCTGAGGTGGTAGATATGTCCTCTGTGCATGCAGCTGTTAAATGCAGCAGTCAAATTCTCCAGCGCGTTCTGCTGTTCGGAGATTTGCTGGGCCAGGCCTGGAATGGCCTACAATGCGGTTAGCAGAGCCGAATCCATGGAGTTAGCAATCTGTTATGGTTTAGCGGTGTTTGGGTGGATTCTTAGGTACTGTAGCAGATGACCATGACCACGCCCACGGGGAGGAGCCCCGTGGGGAACCCAGTACTGGGCTAGACTCAGGACGCACATACAGAGTTAGATCTTTTATTATACAGCGTTGTGTACCACCAGAGGTGGCAGTAGTGAGGTGTTCCAGAGGTAATAGTCCAGAGACCCTCGGCAGAGGGAACCCGTCTCACCAAGTTGGTATAGCGAGATCCAGGTGTAGGTTTCCCAGTACCGGCAAAGCTGTAGATGAGATAGGCTGAGAATTAGATTACTCACTAGATGGTAGCTGTAAGGTTGGCGAATTCACCAGGCTGAAGTAATGGTAACAGGCACCAAGGCAGGGAGAGTAGGGCCTCGAGAGCGAGTACCTGATCCCAGTAAAGCACCTGAAAGGAAGCAGAGGCCCCCGAGGAGCGGGTACCCAGGTTAGAGAATACCTCGAAGGGCAAGGTAGAGCTTCCAGTGGCAGCACGGAAGTGAAAGAGTAGCTTAGACCGGACAAATCCAATCCTTGCTAACTCAATGAGCTAGCAAACAAGTACAGGCTAAATATCCGAATGGCGTGACGTCACTTGAGGGGGACGCCCCCAAGGTTCGCGCCACAGCTGGAATAATGACCTCCTAGGGTAGCGCGCGTGCACGTACCCTAGGAGGCCCTTGGGAGAAACATGGCAGGAGGCAATGCCATAGCCATCCAGGAATGCTGGAGAGCGCGGTTTGCAGATGCGGCGATAGCCATCTTTCCAAGGCTAGCGGCGACAGAGAAGAAAAAGGTGAGAAACAAGGGTCGAAGTCATCTGAGTCCGACGGATGCAACACCCGATAACTCTGGTTCTCTCTTCAATCCACGGGAATCCTCTCCCTAGGAAGGTTGCCCGCATTGCCGCTTCCTTAAAGCTCTGCACCGGATCTAGTCACGTGGAACACCTGGCATTCCATGTTCTCGAAAAATCTATACATCCCGTGGTACTAGGATTACCCTGGCTCCAGCAACATTCACCGAAGTTTGATTGGGCCTCTCTTCAATTATCTTGGTGAGGTCCTGACTGCCATTCGACCTGCTTAGAGAAGGTAACGACCCAGCCATGTCTCATCACTACCGAGGTTCCACCTAGGCTTCCTCTGCAGTATGTGCAATACGCTAATGTATTTTCTATAAAGAAAGCTAACGTCTTACCTCCTCACAGGGAGTTTGATCTACTGCCCAGTACCAAGCCTCCTCGGGGAAGGGTTTATCCCTTGTCCCTACTGGAGACAAAGGCCATGTCCAAGTATATAAAAGAGAACTTGGATAAAGGATTCATCCATCACTCTACTTCATCCGCAGGTGCTGGATTTTTCTTTGTGGCGAAGAAGGATGGGACCCTTTGCCTATGTATAGATTATTGAGGTCTGAACGCCATCACCCGAAAGGACCGTAACCCCTTGACGCTGATCTTGGAGCTATTTGCTGACTGCAAAAACCAAGATTATTTCCAAATTGGACCTCCGGGTGGCACACAAATTAATCCGCATTCGACACGGAGATGAATGAAAAACAGTTTTTAATACCAGAGACGGCTGTTATGAATACTGTGTCATGCTGTTCAGATTGTGCAATGCACCAGCCATGTTTCAAAACATGATGAACGAGACATTCAGAGACCTCCTCTATGAGTGCATAGTCTTATACGTAGACGACATCTTGGTCTTCTTAAAGGATCTGGTTACTCATTGCCAAGACATCTCTCAAGTTCTCCAGTGTCTCCGTGAGAATCGGCTCTATGCCAAACTTGAGAAGTTTCTATTTGAAAAAGAAAGTCTTCCGTTTCTGGGATACATAGTCTCTAACTGAGGATTTCACATGGATCCCGAAAAGCTCAAGTGCATACAAGATTGGCCTCAGCCTAGTGGACTGCGTCAATTACTACTGCAGCTTTATTAACAACTGCTCTAAGCAGGCAGCTCTGCTCAGGGCCATGACCTGCAAGAGGGCCAATGCCAAACTGTGGCCACTTGTGGCTGTGACAGTCTTCCAAGAGTTAACGTCCTTTCATTGTGGAAATGGACGCCTCGGCTGAGGAGGTGAGGGCTGTCTTGAGCCAGTACTCGTCCTCGGGAACCTTACATCCTTGCTCCTTTTTTTTCCAAAAAATGTTTTCCCAGCCAAGCGTAATTACAGAATTGGTGACAAGGAGTTATTGGTCATCAAGCTCATGTTGGAAGAAAGGCGACAGTGGTTGGAGGGGGCTCAGTACAGTATCAACATCTATACGGACCATAAAAACCTGGAGCATCTCACCATGCCCAGCGTCTGAACCTGCAACAAGCCCGTTAGGCTCTTTTCTTCACCTGGTTTGATTTCAAACTCAGACACAGGCCCGCAGCCAAAAACGTCCAAGCAGATGCCATTTCTCGCTCCTTTTCAACCAAGGATACCACTGAACCACTCTGGCACATCATAGACCCTGCCGAGGTCCTCCTCACCTCTACCACAACCGTCCCTCCAAGGAAGACAGTTGTTCCTCATAAGCACTATGAAAAAGTATTAAGCTGGTCCCACAATTCCCACGTCGCAGGCCACCCTGGATGAGCCTGGACCCTTGCATTGCTCCAGCAATTCTACTGGTGGCCCAACATGCAGAAGGACGTTCAGGCTTATGTGGACTCTTGTCCCGTCTGCACGCAGCAGAAACCATTAGCAGGATGATCTTGAGAGCTGTTACAGCCATTGCCAGCCCCCACGGAACACAGCTCCACCGACTTTGTCGTGGATTTACCTCTCTCAAACGGCAATATGATCATCTGGGAGGTAGTTGACCATTTCTCAAGATGGCACACTTCACACCATTGCCTGGTCCTCCTACAGCCCCACGGTTAGCGCAACTTTTTCTTCAGCACATGTTTCATCTCCACAGACTCCCCAAATGCATCATCTCTGATCATGGTACCTAGTTCACCGCAAGATATTGGCAGTCCCTTTGTAAAAAATTCAACATTACACTGGCTTCCACCACAGCATATCATCCGCAAGCTAATGGTCAGTCCGAACGGATAAATTGGACACTAAAACTTTTTCTCCAGGCTTATGTCAATACCCAACAAGATGATTGGGCGGCTCAGCTCCCCTGGGAAGAGTTTTCCCAAAACTCTCATCCTTGCACTGCCATGGGTGCCTCTCTGTTTCAAACCGTTTATGGCAAACAACCACTACCTCCTCTACTGCTTCCTCTGATAATTCCCTCACCTGCAGCTCAAATGACGGCGGAAGAGCTGAAAAAACTCTGGAGCCATACAAAGCAGATACTGCAGAAAGCAGGTCTAAAGGCCAAAAAATTCACTGACCTCCAACGCAGACCTGTGCTGCAGTTCAAATAAGGAGAGAAAGTACGGCTCAGCACCCAATGTTCCATCGATATGGCTCGCTCCTCGTACTTCTGGCCGTTTACGGTACTACTTCAACTAGGGCCAGTAATGTAACAACTCCGCCTACCCGCCTCTCTAAAAATATATAATTCCTTCCACGTCTCTCTCTTGAAACCCCTGGTGCTCTCATGGCCTTCTCGGAAGACACCACAGCCATAGGGGATCGCCTCAGAGAATGATACCACGTACTAGGTACATAAAGTTCTGGACGTGAAAACACGTGGCCAGAGATGGGTATCTCCTCTCCTGGGAAGGATACAGCCCGGAGGAGAACACCTGGCAGCCTGCCTCCAATATTTTAGATAAGAACCTGATCAAGCAGTTCCATGCCTCCCATCCCAGGAAGCCAAACCCTCAAGATGGGGCCTTAGAGGAGGGGGTACTGTTATGCTTGCCAGCTGCTGATCCCCACAACCGGCATCACTCACCTGATGTCACACCATTGCAGCTGGGCCAATCCCAGGCTTCCTAATAGTGGTGAGGAACCGCTGCCGACACTGCAACTCTTCTTCGTGGCTCTGAGCTGCCAGCCCGAAGCCTCTGACTCCTGTTTTTTCGTGGCCTGGGTGCTGCCGACGCCTCCAGCCATCTGTGCGACTGGAAGCCACCCCAAGTCCCTCTTCGCAGCCAGGCTGCCACCAACGCCTCCAGATCTTTATGGCTGGAACACCACCGACTTCCTCCTGCACCCAGCATCCTCCTAGGCGTGTCTGCGTGCCTCTCTTTTATATTTAAAGGGCCTGCAGCGGGAAAATCCCGGCGGCCCTTGCTGTTGACGTCGTTTAATTGCTCTTTTTGTTAAATTCCTTTAGCCTTTCCTTCTTCACTCAGTTTTGAACATCCTTGTTTTATTGTAACTTCATAATTTCTCTTCACCAGTTACTGTTTTATTTTATTTTCATTTTACACCCCCTGTTAAATGTAAACCAGCATGATGTGATTCCTATCTTTAATGCTGGTATAGAAAAACACTAAATAAATAAATAAAATAAATAAATTTACCCAGTACTATATAAGGCTGGATCCTGCCTCCAGCCTTTGCTTTGGCAATAGGTCTTCCCTCTTCAGAACGTGGATTGCCTTCCTGAGTTCCTTCCTTTGTTCCTTGGACTGGACTTGACCATGAGGTACGCTGCCTGCCTCAATCATTGCCTGATCCTTGACCTCAAGCTTTGTTGCCTGTTCTGGACCTCTGCCTGACCACTGGCTTCATGTCTCCATCTGGAGTTCCTACACTGCAGAGGCCCCACTTAAGTCCAGCCGGCCCTGGCACCTGAGGGCTCAACCTAAGGGGAATGTGGGCTGGTAGTGGTGAAGATGCAGCCTGGCCTCTGCTGTCCACCAGCCTCACCTACCTACGGTGGAGACCTGTGGGACTCCTCCCCACAGGTAGCATCAACTCCCCCTCGGTCCAAAGGTCCACCAGCATAACAGGATATCTTTACATTTTCTAGAAATTGTTTTAAATAATGTCTCTGATAGCTTATTGAAGGAGGTATGCTAAGGAAGCGTGAGTCATATACTAGATCAGCGGTTCTCAACCGGTGTGTCGCGACACACCAGTGTGTCGCCAAGCACCGGCTGGTGTGTCGCGTGCTCCCAGTCTCTCCCGCTGCTCTTTCTTCCCTGCTGCCGTTGCCGCTGGGCTATCAGCACATTCAAGCCCAGTGGGAACGACAGCAGTGCTAAAAGAAGCTGTGGCACCCGTGGCTGGCCTTTTCTTCTTCCTGCGCCTGCATTCCCCCCCCCCCGGACCCGGAACAGGAAGTAATACGCGGTGCGCGGGAAGAAGAAAGAGCCGTGCCGCGTGATAAAGTAGCAGCGGCCGCTGCAGCATCAGCCCCCGAGCAATTGAAGCAGCTGGTAATCGGGAAAGGAGACAGCAGCTTGAGCCTCCCGCGGTTGATGGAATTCTTCCTTCTTGGCCTGCGGGGCCTGGAGGAGGAGGCTGCTGCAGCTACCATTTGTGCTCGGGGGGAGAGAGAGAGGAAGTGAGTGAGAGAAGAGAGAGAAGCAGCCAGCCAGCCAGTGTATGAGAGAATGTGTGTGTGATTGAGAGTCTGTGTGTAAGTGAGAGAATGTATTTGATCGAGAGCATGTGTGTGATTGAGAGAAACTGGTCAGAGAGATGATGTATGTGTATATGTGAGAGACAATGAAAATGACTGCTCAAGGAGATGACTGATGTGTATGTGAGAGTGTGAGACAATCAGGGATGTGACTGATGTGTGTGAGAGAAAGAGAGAAAAAGCATGGAAGTGAGAAATCTGGGTATGTGAGAAAGCATGGGAGTAAGCAGCCTGGTGTTGTGGGGATGTATGTGAAAGAAAGCATGGGAGTGAGAAGCCTGATTATCTGAGAGAGAGCATGGGAGTGGGAAGCCTGTGTGTGTGCATGTATGAGAGAGAGACTGGTTGGTAAGGTGACGGTGTGACTGGTGTGTATGTGAACGTGAGAGAGAGAGAATGTGATTCAGGGAATGAGAAGCCTGTGCACGTGGAGAGCGAGCATGGAAATGAGAGAGACTGGTGTGGGTGTGTGTGTGTGTGTAACAGAGATAAAGTGATTATGGGAATGAGAAGCCTGTGCATGTGAAGAGAGTGAGCATGGGAGTGAGAACCTGGGTGTGTGTGAGACACAGCATGGGAGGGAAAGCCTGTATATGTAAGACAGAACATGGAAGTGGGAAGCCTGTGTGTGTGTGGTGTGTGTGTGGTGTGAATGCATGAGAGAGATCAGGTGACTGGTGTGTGTGTGAGAGAGAGAGAGAGAGAGAGAGAGAAAGTGATTATGGGAATGAGAAGCCTGTGCATGTGAAGAGTGAGCATGGGAGTGAGAAAACTGGGTGTGTGCAAGACACAGCATGGGAGTGAGAAGCCTGTATATCAGAAAGAGAACATGAGAGTGGGAAGCCTGTGTGTGTGTGTATGCATGAGAGAGATCAGATGACTGGTGTGTGTGTGATGTGTGTGTGTGGAGAGAGAGAGAGAGAGAGAGAAAGTGATTATGGGAATGAGAAGCCTGTGCATGTGAAGAGTGAGCATGGGAGTGAGAAACCTGTGTGTGTGTGTGTGTGAGCACAGCATGGGAGTGAGAAGCCTGTATATCAGAAAGAGAACATGAGAGTGGGAAGCCTGTGTGTGTGTATATATGCATGAGAGAGATCAGGTGACTGGTGTGTGTATGTGAGAGAGAGAAAGAAAGTGATTATGGGAATGAGAAGCCTGTGCATGTGAAGAGTGAGCATGGGTGAGAAACCTGGGTGTGTGTGAGACACAGCATGGGAGTGAGAAGCCTGTATATCTGAAAGAGATCATGGGAGTGGGAAGCCTGGTGTGTATGTGCATGAGAGAGATCAGGTGACTGGTGTGTGTGTTTGTGTATGTGTGTTAGAGAAAGAAAGTGATTATGGGAATGGAAGCCTGTGCATGTGGAGAGAACAAGCATGGGAGTGAGAGACTGATGAGTGTGTGTGAGAAAGAGAAAGTGATTATGAGAGTGAGAAGCCCATATATGTAAGTGGAACACGGGAGTGGGAAGCCTGTGTGTGTGTATGGCATGAAAGAAACTGTTCAGGAAGGTGACTGGTGTGTTTGTCAAAGACTGTTTGGGAGATGATTGGTGTGTGAGAGACAGAAACTGGTCATGGGGGCATGACTGATATGGTGTGTGTGTGTAGAGACATGGGCCCTAAGGAAGAGGACCATGAGTATAGAGCTTAGCCACTACTGCTGCTTCTGGTGTGTGCTACAGCCTGCATGGAAGAGGAGTAGGAGAGCTGCTGGAGGGGATAAGTAAAGGTGGCTTTTTAAGTTTATTTTTCTTGATTGACTGCCATTTTAATTATTTAATATTATGTGATGTGTCTGCTTTTTTTGAAATATTTTATTGGTGTTTGGAGAATTTTTAATAGTTTTTATGAGTTTTTAATTGTTGGATGTTATTCTGTTCATAGCTGTTGTGAAACATTTATTCTGCTTATTAGTATAGTTTTACAATTATTTCTGTGTAGGGATTTATAGCTGCTTGCTAGTTCTGTTTTCCTAATAAGAGGTGTATTGGTTTTTAGGGCCTGATTTAATATTTGTAGTGTTGCCTTTTCATAGATAGGGTTGCTCCTGTTTGAGTGTATTCCATAATACAGGTGTAACTGTGTGCGGATTAGTTTATGTGCATTACTGCAGATCCTGGGAGTATGTTAGGTTGGTTCTGTGTGTGTTTCTGAGGTGAAATATTTTACTAGCATGTAAGCATTTGTATCAGTCTTATTTGTTGTGTTTTCTCAAGAGGACATGCATTGGTGGTAAACTGCTGTCTTTTCATAAGTAGGGCTATTAAGCCTGGAAGTAGAAGGAGTTTGAGTTGCTGTTACTGACATGACACCAGAACCAGAATATTTTTTGTAGGGTGAGTTGTATGGGGAATGTCATAATTCTTCTTTACATCCATTAATGTGGGTCAGGGGGGTTCCCGTGGATGCAAACTGTACTTTTACATCTAGCCCTGTGAAGATCATGGGTCAGTGTGTCACGCATGTGAGAACCATCTGTCAGGTGTGTCCCGACAGAAAAAAGGTTGAGAACCACTGTACTAGATAGTGGATATTAAATACCTAATTGTACTTCCATGTAAGATAATTACTTCCAAATATGCAATTATTTCTTTGAGAATTTAAAAGAGAATGAATACTATGATATTATAAAGGATTGGAAGTTATACAACACAGGAGTTAGTATACTAGTGTTTTGTGCTAAGGGACAGTGGATGGGAAGATATCTAGATGTACATATAGAAATAGTATCACATGAAAGTGAAACACTGAGCTCTAATTGATAACCTAACATTGCTTGGTGCAAAGAAATCTGAGCCACACATGTCTGGAGTTTAGGACTGCTCAAATAAAGAAATCTTTAGTATGCATGCCTGTGTTCTGCACACTATATATTCTCGCCCCCTGACTCAGTTCTTTAGTACAGAGGAAAGCAAATGTTCAATGATATATCTGACCCCAACATCGAGCTCCCAAGATGCATAACTGGACTGCCACTGCTAGATACCTGTGGAGTGTATTCAGGGACGTGTGCAGATGTTGACTTGTAATACTAATTCTTTATTTACCTTTTATATAGAAACATGGAAACATAGATGATGGGAGAAAAGGACCATCCAGTCTGCCCAGCAAGCTTATATTAGTATCTGCTGCATAGCAGATGCCATGCCATACAGGTCACCTCCAAACTTAGGGCCGGATTTTCAAAGGGTTACGCTCGCCGGGCCTATTTTCAAAAGACCCGGGGACGCACGTAAAGCCCTGTGATGCGTGTAAGTCCCAGGGCTTGCACAAAGGGGCAGTTCGGGGCAGAGGGGGCCAGAGGCCTCCGCACGGCTGCTGTGTCGGGGATCGTGCGACGGCAGTCGGCTGAAGTAAGATTTGAAACAGAAAAAGCAAGAAGAGAAAGGTAGGGGGGAAAGGGCGGGGAGGTAGGGGAAGGGAAGGTGGGGTGGGGTGGGGAATGGGGGAAGGTGGGGTGGGGTGGGGTAGGGAATGGGGGAAGGCAGCACGGCCTGGCGCGGGCTCGGCTCGCGCAAGGTGCACAATTGTGCACCCCCTTGCATGCGCCGACCCCCATCCTCTCTGGAGTTTTATTATGTGACCCCTAGTTCTACTGATTTCTTTCCAAAAGAAAAGGGTTTTTTTTATTGTACATCATTAAAACTTTTCAGGTATCTGAAGGTTTGTATCATATCCCCCTGCACCTCCTCTCCTCCATGGTATACATATTTAAGTTCTTCAGTCTCTCCTCATAAGTCAATTGATAGAGTTCCCCACCATTTTTGTCACCCTTCTTTGGACCGCCTCCATCCTGTGGCAGATCTTAGCATCATTCGCAAATAGACAAACTTACCTTCTATCTCTTTCTGCAATGCCGCTCACAACGCTATTGAACAGGACTGGTCCGAACACCGATCCTTGTAGCACTCCGCTTAACACTGTTCTCCTTCAGAATAGGTTCCATTTACCATCACACATTGTCTTCTATCCGTCAACCAGTTTGTAATCTACGCCACCACCTTGGCGCTCACTCCCAAGCTTCTCATTTTATTCACAAGCCTCCTATGCGGGACCATATCAAAAGCTTTGCTGAAATCCAAGTAGATCACATCGAGCACTCTTCCTTGTTCCAATTCTTTAGTCATTCAGTCAAAAGAATAGGAAAATTGGTTCTTACCCTAATTTCATTCCTGTAATACCACAGATCAGTCCAGAAAAGTGGGTTGTGTATACCTATCAGCAGGTGGAGTCAGAGAACAATTAGAACTTTGGGCACTGCTACATAACGAAAGTGCCACTGAACTCAGTATTGACCTGTACCCAAGCCCATGCTAACAGAACTAAATAACAAAGGGCAGCACCCAACCAAATTTCCGGACTACCACTTCATTGCTGGCAAAAACCAGACCGAACAACTGCTAAAAACTGCTCCATGAATCATGTCTGCAAAAAAGGAGCTTCAACAATAAAAAACTTAAGCAGGTTCTGACCAAGACAGTTTTTTGGTATCTGAAGAAAGGAGTGGGCCTCTGGACTGATCTGTGGTATTACAGGAACGAAAATTAGCAGGTAAGAACCAATTTTCATTTCCTGAACATACCCATATCAGTCCAGAAAAGTGGGATGCACCAAAGCCACCCTACACTGGGCAGGAACCCGAAAGACCTGCACGAAGCACACTCTCCCCGAAGGACGGTTCATCAGAAGCCTTAACGTCCAATCGGTAATGTTTCGTAAAGTGTGAACAGACAACCACACCGCCACCCTACAGATCTCCTGAGGTGACAGTAACTGACACTCTGCCCAGGAGGTAGCCTGAGCCCTAGTGGAATGAGCTCTGAGACCCAAAGACACCTGACGCCCTCGGGCTATTTATGCCGTGCAAATGGCTTCCTTAATCCACCGAGATATGGTCGCCTTTGTCGCTTTGTCCCCCTTCTTTGGGCCACCAAAGAGAACGAACAAATGATCAGAACGTCTGAAGTCATTGGTAACCTCCAAATAACGCAATAAGGTGCGCCACACATCCAAAAGATGAAGGTCTCTGTTCCGAGAAGACTCCTGGGACCAGTTAAGGAACCCCGGAAGCACCACAGTTTGTTTGAAGTGAAAGGCTGAAACCATCTTAGGGACAAAGGACGGAACCGTACGTAACGATACCCGATCGTCATAAATCCGAAGAAAAGGATCCCGACAAGACAGCACCTGCAACTCTGAAATCCGACGGGCCGAGCAAATGGCCACCAAAAACACCATTTTCAAAATCAGATCTTTCAGGGAAACTCTACGAAGAGCCTCGAAAGGAGCGCCACATAGAACACGCAGGACTAAATTCAAACTCCAATCCGGACACACCGAATGGATGGAGGGAGCAAATGTTTGACCCCCCCTTAAGAAACTGAGCAATATCCGGATGCGCTGCCAGTGAACACTGTCAAAGTTTCCCCGCAAGGCACCTAGAGCTGCAACTTGTACACAAGGGAATTGAACGCCAAGCCCTTATCGAGGCCCTGTTGCAGAAAGTCAAGCACCCGAGGAACATGCACCACTAAAGGGTCGCAGGAACGCTGATGACACCACGTCTCAAAAAGCTTCCAAACTCTCACATAGGCCATAGAGGTGACTGGTCATCTCGCCTGTAGGAGGGTGGAAATGACTTGTTCTGAATAACCACTCAAGCGTAAACGTTGCCTCTCAAAAGCCAAGCCACGAGAGAGAAGTGATCCTCCCGATCCGAAAATATGGGCCCCTGACGGAGCAGATGCGTTAGATGAGCCAGCTGAACTGGACCCTCTAGAGCCAAGTGTACCAGATCCGCGAACCACTGATGACATGGCCACTCCGGCGCCACCAGAATCACTCTTCCCGGGTGCCGCTCTATGCTACGGAGAAGCCAACCTATGAGGGGCCAGGGCAGGAAGGCATTCAGCAGAATCCTCGTGGGCCAAGGACACACGAGAGCGTCTATGCCCACTGAGCCCTGTTCTCAGCGACAGCTGAAAAAACTAACTGTTTTTGCGTTCGCCTGCGTTGCCATCAGATCCAGCTGAGAAGTTCCCCATCTGGTGCAAATGAGATTCCACGCCTTGAGAGATAGTTCCCATTCCCCTGGGTCTAGTTGCTGACGGCTGAGATAATCGGCTTGCACATTCTCTACTCCTGCGTGTTATGTTCCGCGGCCGTGGCGCCCCACGACTGCGGCCCCCTACCTCATCCGCGGTGCCCCCTCGCCACAGGAGCCCCGGGGGAGGCTCTGAACCAGGCCGCCGGTGCCGCTTTCTGCAGGGGCCGTCCTGCTCCTCCTCGTGGCATTCAGCGCTATCTCTCTGGGCGTCTCTCCTCCACGGGGGAAAATTCAAGATGGCCGCTGCCATCCTTAGGCGCGAGGCTGCGCCTCCTCCACTGATTTAAAGGGACCTGATCCCTTTAACCAGCCTCACCTGTTCCTCAGCAGCCTAAGCAGGGGAAGTATATAAGGAGACTTCCTCTGCTTATCCAGTGACTTGGCAACGTCCTCCAACTTGGTCTAGTCTGCTTGCTTCGGTGAGTTCTTTGAGCGGGATTCTGCATTCTGTTTCGTCTTGGGGTTCCTGGTTCCTGACTTCGGATTGGCTTACGGTGATTCTCTGGTTCCTGACTTCGGATTGGCTTACGGTGATACTCTGGTTCCTGACTTCGGATTGGCAAGCGGTGATTCTCTGGTGCACAACTTCGGACTGGTGAGCGACGACCCTCTGGCACTCGACCTAGGACTCCTTCAAGACCACCGTCTCCAAGGGCCCACCTAAGTCCCAGCGGCCCAGGTCCCTACGAGCTCCTCCCGGGGGACCGCGGGCTTCCAGGGTGAAGCTCCAGTCAGGCCTTGCACCGACACCTGACCTCTCAAAGGTCCACCTAAGTCCCAGTGGTCTATGTCCCTACGGGCTTCTCCTGGGGGGATCACAGGCTTCTAGGGGTGAAGACTCAGCTCCTCTTCTCGTCCCTTCATCTGTCTCCGCCACCGCCTCAGTCTCCAGTGCCAAGGGTCAGCTTGTCCTGTCTTCTGCTCTGCCTCGCCTCCCGACGAGAGAACCTACGGATCCACCGAAAGGTATACCATCCTCCCGTTGGCCAAGGGTTCACAAACCTGAGCGTTACAGATTGCCAAGTCCATGGACCCGGCAGAGGCTTCCGCCCGCCAGGCCATTCCGGGAATGGCCCAGCGCCTAGTGGACCAGCAGAAAACCCTAGACGCCCTGGTTGCCTCCGTGCAACCCTACACTGCCTTCTCGCCCGGGGCTCAAGGAGCCCGCGCTACTCAGCCACACGCTGCCCAGTCCTCCAGGGGTGACCTGGGGTATGAAACCCCAACTCAACACCCGACGCCCTCTCGATACGCTGGAGATGTGAAGCTGTGTCGAGGATTCCTCAGTCAGTGCCAGGTCCACTTCTCCTTGCTGACGGAGCAGTTTCCTGGCGACCTGGTCAAAACCAGTTATATTATGTCCTTGCTTGACGAAAAGCCTCTGATCTGGGCCTCTCATCTGTGGGAGAGAAGGGATCCCATCTTCGGGAACTTGAGTCAGTTTTTGTCTGCCTTCCGACAGATGCTCGATGAACCTATCCGCAAACCCACGGCGGTCTCAGAATTGCTCCAACTGCGACAGGGTACTCGGACAGTGGCAGAGTATGCAATGGAATTCTGCACCCTGGCCGCAGAGCTGAATTGGAGGGAAGATTGCCTGCACGGAATGTTCCTGGAAGGGCTAGCTTCGCAACTTCAGAATGAACTAGCCGCAAGGGAACTTCCGGACGATCTTGATGCCATGATAGAAATGGCTAACTGAGTGGATCGCCGAATGAGGTTTCACCTTCTGACAGTTAAGGTGGTGAGAAGACCCTCACCTCCACCCAAAGGCAAGTCTGAAGCCCTGCAGGCACCCGCCGAGGAACCCATGGAAGTGGGACGGGGAAAGTTGTCCTCTCGCGAACGCCATCGGCGAATAAAGATGGACCTCTGTTTCTACTGCGGCGCAGCGGGTCACCGGATATCCACATGCCCTGCGCGGTCGGGAAACTCCCGTCCCTAGGACCAGGAGGAGGTTTCTTCCTAGGCTCAACTTCATCTGCACCTCCACTAACGGTTCCAGTGGCGCTATTGTCACCCGCGGGTGAGTTTCACACATTAGCCCTGGTCGATTCTGGCGCCGGTGGCAATTTCATAATGCAGAAGTTGGTGGAGCATCTAAAAATTCCACTGGTCCGCATCTCTGCTCCTCTGGTCATCTCCTCTATCCAAGGGAGACCCCTCCCCAGTCGTGTGACCCACATGACAGAACCTACCCAGTTAAGGGTCGAGCTCCTTCATCGTGAAGAGATGTCGTTCCACATCCTGGAGCACTCGATGCACCTGGTTGTCTTGGGCCTCCCGTGGCTTTAGGAACACGACCCCCAGTTTGAGTGGAGGACTTTACAGCTGGCCCGTTGGGGCCCGAACTGCCATGGTAAATGCCTCCAACCAGTAATTCCAGTTTCCTACTCAGTGGCCTCTACCGCTCTTCCGGGCCTGCCGGCGCCCTATGCTTCATACGCGGATGTGTTCTCGAAGCAGAAGGTCGAGATTCTTCCGCCTCACCGATCTTTCGATTGCGCCATCAGTCTCCTTCCTGGCACTGAGCCTCCTCGTGGTCACACCTACGCCCTCTCACCTGCAGAAACGCAGGCCATGAATGAGTATATCAAAGAAAACCTGGAGAGGGGCTTCATTCGGAAGTCAAAGTCCCCCGCAGGAGCTGGTTTCTTCTTCGTCGGGAAGAAGGATGGGACGCTCCTGCATTGATTACTGGGGCTTGAATGCTATAACGATCAAGGACCGTTATCCCCTGCCTCTCATCTCTGAACTCTTCGACCGGCTACAAGGTGCAAGGATCTTTTCCAAATTGGATCTCCGAGGGGCTTACAACCTCATTCGAATTAAGGAAGGAGATGAACGGAAGACGGCCTTCAATACCCGTGACGGTCACTATGAATACTTAGTGATGCCGTTCGGGCTGTGTAATGCCCCAGCAGTATTTCAGAATACTATGAATGAGATTCTCCGCAACCTCCTGTACCAATGCGTGGTGGTCTACTTGGATGACATCTTGATTTTCTCCGATACCCTGGCCGCTCACCGGCGGCACGTCGTCCAAGTTTTACAACACCTCAGAGAACATAAGTTGTATGCAAAGCTTGAAAAGTGCCTGTTTGAGCAGGAGTCTCTTCCCTTCCTGGGATATATAGTCTCCAGTCAGGGATTCCGCATGGATCCACAGAAGCTAAGTGCCATTCGGGAATGGCCACAGCTGTCCGGGCTGAAGGCACTTCAAAGGTTCCTGGGCTTCGCAAACTATTACCGGTCTTTCATCCCTCACTATGCCTCCATTGTTGCCCCAATGACGGCCCTGACCCGGAAGGATGCGGATCCCAAAAAGTGGCCTCCAGCAGCAGAAGCCACCTTTCGTCGCCTCAAGGAGGCATTCATGCAGCAACCTTGCCTTCGGCACCCGGACCCGCAACGACCCTTCTTTAGAGGTGGACGCATCTTCAGAGGGAGTAGGGGTTGCCCTGAGCCAGGCCTCCGAGGGCCATAAGCTACATCCGTGTGCCTTCCTCTCCTGCCAGTTCTCGCCTGCCGAGTGGAACTATGCCATCGGCGACAAGGAGCTCTTGGCCATCAAGGTGGCCTTGGAAGAATGGCGCCCATGGCTGGAAGGGGCACAACACACAGTTTACGGTCTTCATGGACCATAAGAACTTAGAATACTTGCATCGGGCACAACAGCTCAACCCATGACAAGCCCAGTGGGCCCTATTCTTCACCTGTTTTAATTTCATTCTCCGGTACAGACCGGCTGGGAAGAACATCAAGGCTGATGCCCTATCTCGGGTATTTGATTCAACCGAAGGGTCTGAAGAACCACAGTACATTATTGAGCCATCCCGTATCCTCCTGTTGGCTACCACCATCGTTCTGCCGGGGAAAACTCTGGTTCCACCACGCTTATGGAAACAAGTGCTGGCATGGGCTCACGATTCCCGCTGTTCCGGCCACCCAGGGCAATCCCGCACCTTGCAGACCCTGCGCCGGTATTACTGGTGGACAAAGGTAAATAAGGATGTCTGGGCCTATGTGGAGTCCTGCCAGACCTGTGCCCGCCACAAGAGGATCCCCGGTTCCACCCCAGGCTTACGTCAACCGCTACCCCGCCTTCTGAACTGTGGACCTATGTGGCAACTGACTTCGTGGTGGACCTGCCACCAATCCAATGGCAACACGGTAATATGGGTGGTAGTTGACCGCTTTAGCAAGATGGCACACTTTGTGCCTTTGCCAGGATTGCCGTCTGCACCTCAGCTGGCCCAGCTGTTCGTCCAGCACATCTTCAGGCTTCATGGCCAACCTAAGGGCATCCTGTCTGATCGAGGGCCTCAGTTCACTGCCAAGTTCTGGAGGGCTCTCTGCCAGAAGTTCGACGTCACCCTAGATTACACGTCCGCCTACCATCCACAGACCAACGGTCTCGCAGAAAGAACCAACCAGACCTTGAAGCAATTCCTTCGTCTATATGTTAATGAGAAACAAGACAATTGGGCTAGCCTGCTACCCTGGGCCGAATTTGCGCTAAATTCTCATATCTCCACAGCTACGGGAGCCTCCCGTTTCAGATAGTGTATGGGAAACAGCCAAGCCCGCCACTGCCGGTTCCCATCATGGTGGCATCTCTGACAGCTCAACTCTCTGCCGACGAGTTGCATCGTCTGTGGACCTCCATGCAACGCGCCCTGATCAGGGCCGGCCAAGCAGCTAAGAGATATGCGGACCAGCACAGGAGTCTGTACTCACCTCTCAAGCCGGGCCAAAAGGTTTGGCTGAGCACGCAGTTCATCCGCTTGAAGCTGCCATCATCGCGGCTGGCCCCGCGATTCATTGGTCCGTTTCCCATCATCCGGCAGGTGGGAGCTATCTCATATCAACTTAGTCTCCTTCCGTCTCTCAAGATTCACAACACATTTCACGTCTCCCTATTAAAGCCACTGGTATTATCATGGCCTTCCAGCAAGCCTCCGACCTCACAACCTGTCGCCTCTGAAGATGACCTCACTTATCAAGTCCGAGAGGTCCTAGATGTGAGGAAACACAGGAAGAAATGGGAGTATCTGATAGCATGGGAAGGCTTCGGCCCCGAGGAGAACTCCTGGGAACCACTGGCTAATATCCTGGACCGGAAGTTGCTAGAGCAGTTCCACAAGGACCATCCAGCTAAACCCAGACCTCCGAGAAGACGCCCTAAAGAGGGGGATACTGTTGTGTTCTGCGGCCGTGGCGCCCCACGACCGCGGCCCCCTACCTCGTCCGTGGTGCCCCTCGCCGCGGGAGCCCCGGGGGAGGGCTCTGAACCAGGCCGCCTGTGCCGCTTGCTGCAGGGGAGCCGTCCTGCTCCCCCTCGCGGCGTTCAGCGCTGTCTCTCCGGCGTCTCTCCTCCGCGGGGAAAATTCAAGATGGCCACCGCCATCCTTAGGCGCGAGGCCGCGCCTCCTCCACTGATTTAAAGGGACCTGATCCCTTTAACTAGCCTCACCTGTTCCTCAGCAGCCTAAGCAGGGGAAGTATATAAGGAGACTTCCTCTACTTATCCAGTGACTTGGCAACGTCCTCCAATGTGGTCTAGTCTGCTTGCTTCAGTGAGTTCTTTGAGCGTGGATTCTGCGTCCTGTTTTGTCTTTGTGTCCCTGGTTCCTGACTTCGGATTGGCTTACGCTGATTCTCTGGTGCACGACTTCGGACTGGTGAGCGACGACCCTCTGGCACTCAACCTAGGACACCTTCAAGACCACCGTCTCCAAGGGCCCACCTAAGTCCCAGCGACCCGGGTCCCTACAGGCTCCTCCCGGGGGACCGCGGGCTTCCAGGGTGAATCTCCAGTCAGCCCTTGCACTGATGCCTGACCTCTCAAAGGTCCACCTAAGTCCCAGCGGTCTGGGTCCCTATGGGCTCCTCCTGGGGGGGGGATCACAGGCTTCCAGGGGTGAAGACTCAGCTCCTCTTCTCATCCCTTCATCTGTCTCCGCCACCGCCTCAGTCTCCAGTGCCATGGGTCAGCTTGTCCCATCTTCTGCTCTGCCTTGCCTCCCGACGAGAACACCTACGGATCCTCCGAAAGGTATACCATCCTCCCGTCGGCCAAGGGTTCACAAACCTGAGCGTTACACCGTGACATGGGATGTGGCAATGCCCTTGAGATGGCGCTCCACCCAGGTGAACAGAAGACGTGTCTCCAGTGCTACGGCGGGACTTCGAGCCCCACCTTGCCGGTTGATGTATGCCACCGTTGTCACATTGTCCGAGAAGACTCGCACCATTCTGCCCAGGGAAGAAACGCCCACAGGGCCAGTTTATGGACCAGGATCTTTCCATCACTGACCAGAGCCCTTGGGCGAACCTGTCTGCACACACCTCCCCCCAACTTGAGAGGCTGGCATCGGTGGAGATTATCAGCCAATTCAGGGTGTCCAAATCCACCCCCCATTCCAGATTGTCCAGTGACAGCCACCATGACAGACTGGCTCTGGATTCCGAAAGTAGAGGCATTGGTAGATGGAATTGCTCCGACACCGGGCTCCAGCGAGACAAAAGTGCACGCTGTAAAAGTCTTAAGTGAGCGAACGCCCAAGGAACCAAGTCCAAAGTTGAAGCCATGGAGCCCAGGACCTGAAGATGATGCCACACTGTGGGATTTTTCCTTCGAAGAAATGACTGTATTTGTTCCTGCAACTTCACTATTCGGTCCGCCGCTAGAAACCCTTTGCCCAGCAAGGTATCGAAGTGTGCTCAGAGATAAATCAACTTCTTAGTGGGTTCCAAGTGACTCTTCTGCACATTGATTACCCAACCTAGGGATCGCAATGTGAACATGATCACTTCTAAGACCCAGCGGTCTAATGTCATTTTTGCCCATTCCGTGTAAAAGTTGGATAATCTGCCTCCGACAACTTCGACAACAGAATGGGTGCTCGTGGCTTCATTGGGGGTTTTTATTACCTCCTGCACCAAGATGTCCCGAATCTCTTCTGAGCCGGCGACCCCCTCGAAAGGACTGCTGGCGCCCCGAAGCAGGTTTAGAAGCAGGAGGTGCGGAGTATCTACCCGCTCTGAAGTGGCGAAAGTCCTGAAACCTAGCTCGAGGAGGGAAGACTTTCTTAGAAGATCTTTTATCTTCTGGCAACCGATTGCCCTTGGATTCAGCAAGCAGTTTTACTAGCTGATCCAGATCCTCCCCAAACAGGAGCTTGCCCTTAAAGGGTAGATTACAAAGCTGGGACTTGGAGGACAAATCCGCCGCCCAATTTCGCAGCCAGAGGAGATGCCGTGCTGACACCAAGGACATCATGCCTCTCGCCGAGGTCCTCACCAGATCATACAAAGCATCTGCAACATAAGCGATGCCTGCTTTTAGGCGAGCGGACTGCAGAGCCCCACTGTCGCCTGTACCGGCCCCGGCAGCCAACTCCTGGACCCAACACAGACAGGCCCTCTGTATGAGGCTAGTGCAAGCCGCCGCCCGAAGGCTTAGCGCGGCAACGTCGAATGCTCGCTTCAACTGGATCTCCAGCTTGCGGTCCTGCATTTCCTTAAGGGCACCACCCCCGCAACTGGGATAGTGGTCTTTTCGTGACTGCCGAGACCGCGGGTCCACCTTTGGAATCTTCAGTAAATCCAAAACATCAGATGATAATGGGTACAGTTTCACCATAGCTCTGCCCACCTTCAAGCCGGAATCCGGAGTCTCCCACTTCCGGGTCATTAGTTTGTGAACCTTCTTAGGCAGAGGAAAAGATGTTGTGGGACGCCTAATGTCGTCGAGGACTAGATTGATGCCCTTGTTGTCAGACTCTTCTTGAGAAACCTTAAGTCCCAGAACTTCAAGGACCTGGGGAATAAGGGGTCTTAACTCATCCCGCTTAAACAAACGCACCATGCTGGGGTCATCCCCCTCCGCAGGAGGGTCATCGGGCTCATCCAGATCATCAGTATCCACATCAGCTGGATCCAGCTGCGGATCCAGATCTGCTACCCCTACTACCCCAGAAGCCGGTGTTGCCCCAGACCCCGGGATCTGATCTTGCGTACCCTGGAGAGAATCCCCTGTGGGGTGAGCCTGATCAGAGAGGCGCTGACGACGGTCCGTACCCCGACCTCTTTTCTCAGGCAGGTCCGAACCTGCATCCAGGAGACTGGGCCGCTTTACCGCCGAGCGTTTCCTTGCCAGGAAAGCCTGGTGCATAAGGAGGACAAATTCTGGGGAAAACCCCTCCGGGTCCCCCCTCCACCACTGAAGAGTCAGCTGGGGTGATATCATCAGTTCCCCCGGTGAGACTCTCCTTCACTGGGGCTAGAACAGGCGGAGAATCCTCTTCCCGCGAAGCCGAAGATGAACAGACATTCCCTCCCTGAAGGAGGAGGCAAGAAGCCCTGACGAGCCCTCTAACCCCAGGGAACACGCTGCGCATAAGGAGGCCGCATCTAATGCCTGGCCGCATGACCCACATGTGCGGCAGGCCTGCGATTCTGTTTTCGGTCCCATCCGCAGCAGCGCGCCGATAGTCTGAAGTGAATAGAAAAGGGCGCGAATAAAAAAAGAAACGCTCGGAGCCATGACGTGGAGAAAATTTCAGTCAGGCAGGACCAGAAAAACAAACTTTTCATGCTGCGAGCTAAGAGACTACCGGCTGAAGAGAAAAAAATGCACGCAGCCGTGCCGCGGGAAAGGAGCCTGTCTATAGTGAAATCGCCCCAGCAGGGAAACGGCGAGTTAACGAGGCACATGGAGAAAAACTCACCCTTGCCCTCAGAAAATGACCAGGAGCTCCGGGAGTGAGGGGAACACTGCTGACAGCTTTCCTGGCCAGCCTGAAAAGACCCGGCCCCTCCTGCACCTCTCCTTACCTCAGCACTGAAGACTGTCAGTCAGCCGCAGTGAAAACAGCTTTTTTTTTTTTTTTTTAAATTAAACTTTACCAAGACACAGAGAAAAGCTGTTGCAGGAGACGAGGGAGCAGCTGTAGCAGAGAAGGTGGTGAGTAGCCAGGAGCCCCTGGTCGTCAGACACCGAACTGTGGATATTCCTGACAGGAATATCCAATTCCCCGGACACCCGGCTTCAACTGAGGGATGGCCCACGAAGGCCCCTAACACCTCAGGAAGCGACCGTAAACCAAAAAATTAAATTCAAACTAACTAAATAAAAAATATAACTAAAGACTACAGGTGTGCATCTGAACCACCGGCTGGAGTCAGAGAAATACTGAGTGACTGCAGGTGGCACTCTCGTTATGTAGCAGTGCCCAAAGTTCTAATTGTTCTCTGACTCAACCTGCTGGTAGGGATACACAACCCACTTTTCTGGACTGATCTGGGTATGTTCAGGAACAATCAGATTTGTCTAACATGACCTTCCACTGGTGAATCCATGCTGCTTCAGGTCCAGCAATCATCCTGATAGTTCTTTCCTTTCCTTCAGCAGAATCTCTGTTAATTTTCCCACCACTAAGGTGAGACTAACCAGCCTGGAGTTTCCAGCCTCCTCTCTGCTCCCACTCTTGTGAAGTGGGACCACCACCGCTCTTCTCCAATCATTTGACACCACTCCCGTTTCCAGGGATCTATCGAACAGGTCATGCAGCGGACCCACCAGCCCATCTCTGAGTTCCTTCAGTATCCTGGGATGAACCTTATCAGGCCCCATGGCTTTGTCCACTTTCAGTTTTCCTAGCTCTTCTCTCTCTCTCTCTCTGCTGTTCTGTGCATAAATTTTTTTTGTTATATTTTTACCAAAACCCTTTTGTATAACAGTACTGTTTTATACAGTAAACTTTTCTACTGATCTCCTATGTCTGTGTTATATGTTTCCACATGACTTACCGTATTTTTCTTTCCATAAGACGCACTTTTTTTCCCCCAAAGTGGGGGGAAAATGTCTGCGTCCTATGGAGCGAATATAAAAAAAAACAACTAAAAATCTAACTAAAAACCCCCCACCCTCCTGACCCCCCCCCCCCAAGACCTGCCAATTTAATTTACTATAACCCCCCACCCTCCTGACCTCCCCCCCCCCAAGACCTGCCAAAAGTCCCTGGTGGTCCAGCGGGGGTCCAGGAGCAGTCCGGGAGCGATCTCCTGCACTTAGGCCATCAGCTGCCAGTAACCAAAATGGCGCCGACGGCCCTTTGCCCTTAATATGTAACAGGGGCCAACCAATGGCACCGGTAGCCCCTGTGACATAGTAAGGGCAAAGTGCTGTTGGCGCCATTTTGATTACTGGCTGCCGATGGCCCAAGTGCAGGAGATTGCTCCTGGACCCCGCTGAACCACCAGGGACTTTTGGCAGGTCTTGGGGGGGGCAGGAGGCGGGGTTTGTAGTTAATTAATTTGGCAGGTCTTGGGGGGGTCAGGAGGGTGGGGGGTTGTTAATTAATTTAAAGGGTTGGGATGGGGTTGTTTTTTTTGGGGGGGGGGGGGGTTCCCACAGAAAGAGAAAGATAAAAAGTTTTCTGATCTGGGAAGTGGACCAAAATGGCACTCCCCAGACCCGAAAACAAAATGGGGACAAAAAAAAATGTTATGCACTCCCCTAATTTGCTCCATAAGACGCACAGACGCCCGGGGACAGAGCCGGTTTAACACACAATTTTTTTTTTTTAATTTTCCCCCTCTGAATCTTAGGTGCGTCTTATGGTCAGGTGCGTCTTATGGAGCGAAAAATACGGTACTATCAGTGTACCAGGAATCTGGCCATTACAACTAAAAACAAGATTGTTCATCCTTGAAGCCAAAGTTCTAGTAATCATGGAAAAGGATCTATGTTGCATCCGTCGGTTTCAGACTGCTTCGACCTCTGTGCCTCACCTTTCTTCCTTCTCTCTCCTCAAGCCTTGGGAAGATGGCTGCTGCCGCGTCTTCATGCCACTCTCTCCAGCGTCCCCGGATTGGCAATGGCGATGGTGTTCGCCATGATTTTCCTGAGGGCCTCCTAGGGTGCATATGCGCGCACGCCACCCACATCTTTATCCACTTCATGGCGGGAACCTCGAGGGCATCCCCTCCGAGTGACGTCATCACATCCTGGTATTTAGCCTGCCCCTCATTTGCTAACAAACTGACTTAGCAAGGATTGGACTGCCTCTGGTCTAAGCTGCTCTGCCGCTTCCTAGCTGCCGCAGGAAGCTCTGTCTGCCCTTTGGGGTAATTCTTCTAACCTGGGTAACCTGCTCCTCGGGGGCCCTTCTGCTCTATTTCAGGTACCTATCCTGGGATACCGGGTACTCTCTCCTCGAGGGCCTGCTCTCCCTATTCTGGCGCCTGCCACTGAACCACTTCTGCCTGCCTGGACCATAAACTATACAGCTTCTGCTTCAGTGAGTACTAACCCTCTCAGTATGTCTCATCTTCAGCGCTACTTGCCTACATCCGGGACCTGTCCCTGCTATGCCACACTGCCTATCACCTACTCGAGTGTCAGACTGGTTTCCTCTGCTTAGGACCCCCTGGACTACTTCACTGGGTTACCTCCACTGCTGCCCGCTCCCTGGGCACTACCATCGAGCTGTACAATAAATACAAACTTCTCTGTGTCTGAGTCTAGCCTAGTACTGCGGTTCCTCACGGGGCTCCTCCCCGTGGGAGTGACCATCACCGCAGTGCCCAAGAATCCACTCCAACACCTCATAACCATAACAATCTAAAGGGGACTCAGCTCCAAAGCAAGTGTATGAGTGTGCGAAGTGAGTGTTAAAGTGATTATCTTTTCACATTCTCATTACATTTCATTTCTTGCATAATTCACATCTCATGGTCTCATCCTAATGAATATTAAGATAAATAAAAAGTTACTTGGATTTACTCTATCAGTTAGCTGACATAATACAACAAGTCATCAAGACCATGCACCAGGGAACTCAATTTTCACTACCTGACAGAAGATTTGTCAGGGACATGGAGATAGTTTTCTTGTATTGATTTATTTAAAGATAGTACAGCAGGAAGAAGGTTCGTTAGAGGATGACAGACAGCAGAATAAGAAAAAGGTAATAACCACAATGAGCAAAGTAACAGAGTATCTGCCAGTCAGCTCGATCCAGTAAAGTGTGCTCCGTCGGAGCGCACTGTCACCCTGCTCTGGACGCGTGTTTTCCCTTACCCCTTATTCAGTAAGGGGAGGAAAACACGCGGCCCGCCCGCGGCACCTAATAGCGCCCTCAACATGCAAATGCATGTTGATGGCCCTATTAGGTATTCCCTAGCGATCCAGTAAGTAAAATGTGCGGCTTGGCTGCACATTTTACTCTAAGAAATTAGCGCCGCCCAAAGGTCGGCGCTAATTTCTTCCGGCGCCAGGGAAGTGCACAGAAAAGCAGTAAAAACTGCTTTTCTGTGCACCCTCCGACTTAATATCATAGCGATATTAAGTCGGAGGTCCCCAAAGTAGTAAAAAAAAAAAAAAAAAATAAAAAAAATTTTTGAATTCGGCCCGCGGCTGTCGGGCCGAAAACCGGACGCTCAATTTTGCCGGCGTCCGGTTTCCGAGCCCGTGGCTGTCAGCGGGCTCGAGAACCGACGCCGGCAAAATTGAGCGTCGGCTGTCAAACCCGCTGACAGCCGCCGCTCCTGACAAAAAGGAGGCGCTAGGGACGCGCTAGTGTCCCTAGCGCCTCCTTTTCCCCGTTTGCACCGCGTCGCCTCATTTAAATACTGGATAGCGCGCACCGGCGAGGGGCCGGTGCGCGCGCCGGGAGAGCGGGCGTTCGTCCGCTCTCCCGCGGACTTTACTGGATCGAGCTGAGTGTTAGCAAACAGTCAGCTCGATCCAGTAAAGTCCGTGGGAGAGCGGACTAACGCCCGCTCTCCCGGCGCGCGCACCGGCGAGGGGCCGGTGCGCGCGATCCAGTATTTAAATTAGGCGACGCGGTGCAAACGAGGAAAAAGAGGCGCTAGGGACACTAGCGCGTCCCTAGCGCCTCCTTTTGGCCTGGAGCGGCGGCTGTCAGCGGGTTTGACAGCCGACGCTCAATTTTGCCGGCGTCGGTTCTCGAGCCCGCTGACAGCCACGGGCTCGGAAACCGGACGCCGGCAAAATTGAGCGTCCGGTTTTCGGCCCGACAGCCGCGGGCCGAATTCAAAATTTTTTTATTTTTTTTTTACTTTTTTTTTACTTTTGGGGACCTCCAACTTAATATCGCTATGATATTAAGTCGGAGGGTGCACAGAAAAGCAGTTTTTACTGCTTTTCTGTGCACTTCCCTGGCGCCGGAAGAAATTAGCGCCGACCTTTGGGCGGCGCTAATTTCTTAGAGTAAAATGTGCGGCTTGGCTGCACATTTTACTTACTGGATCGCTCAGGAATACCTAATAGGGCCATCAACATGCATTTGCATGTTGAGGGCGCTATTAGGTGCCGCGGGTGGCCGCTGTTTTCCTCCCCTTACTGAATAAGGGGTAAGGGAAAACACGCGTCCAGAGCAGGGTGACAGTGCGCTCCGACGGAGCACACTTTACTGGATCGACCTGAGTGCCAGCAAGCATTGAATCCTAGCTCCCAAAGCTTCTCAACATGAAAGAAGAGTAGCAGTTTTCTCTGAAAACTAGCCTCAAACCCTAGCCACACTTGCTAACTACCGTAACCATGAGATACATGATAAATGTGCACGTAAATAGTGATATTGAACCAGGAGTAACATTTTCATGAAATTCAAAACATTTAACACAACTGTAGAGTTTCAGACAGCTCAAAAAGAGAGTAAAATAACAACGAAAAGTACAGAGCAAGATGTAGAACAGAAAATAGATAAAAAGTGGGGAATAGGAGATCACGTGATGTGCTGAGCCGGCAAGACGTGAAAGTCACTGGCTCCCAGGCCTGCCTCGCCTATCGTGGCCCATCTGATCGCACACATTGCTCTTGACTCTAACAGGGCCATCTACTGCTATCTATTGTATGTCCACCATTCGTACCTGGTGTCGGACTTCGCCGGGCATGACTACGAAAAGCGGACGGAGAGAGAAGGAAAAACCGCGGGCCCCCGACGCCAAGATGGCGACCGCTGGCGAGGGGGAATCTGCTGCTGACCCTCCTGCACTCACGGTCTCGGAGATTAAAGCGGCGATCAAGGAAGCCCTTGATGAAAATGGTCCCTACTGCATTCGGAGCTTGGGGAGGTTCGAGACTCCATAGCGGCATTGCAGCCCCCCGGCTAGATCAGATGGAATCCCGCGTGTCCGAGCTGGAGGATGGGGCGGGGGCGGCCTCTACCAGCCTGGCGTCGCACACGAAAACCATAGCGGCCCTCACGCAGAAAATAGAAGATTTGGAGAACCGGACCCGCAGG